>NW_024533752.1:0-33256 GCF_016097555.1 Gigantopelta aegis | reverse complement strand
ATATTACAAGATAATTTTTTTTTAAAGAAAAAGTTCGTTTTTGAACAATTTCTAATAAAAGGGCCGAAAAAAATTAAAATTTTTCAACATTTTTCATGTCAACCCAGAAAACTTTACGGTTCTTACAATTCTATAAAATGTTAAAAAATTTCTTCCTTTGGAGGCAATTGGGTTTATTACAAACCAATTTTCATTGATTAATACAAAATTTAAATATAAAATTTTTACCCTTAGTGGCAATTTTTGATTTTACATAATTGTAATTTAAATTTTAATAAAATTAACTTTCTAAGTAAAAAGGGAATTACTTAAAAATTTTATAAATCACTAAGTCCTTTTATATTAAATTTTACATTCCCCAATTTTCATTTCCTTGTTTTATTATATTAAAATTTAATGCAAATTCCAATGGAAAAACTTTAATGGGAAAAAATCAAAGGACACAAAAACTAAAATGCAAAAAAACTTAAAGGGAAACATCACAAAAAGAAATTTTGTAAAGGGAAAATCCTTTACATGAAGGTAATTAAGTTTGGTTTAAATAAGGAATTTTTAATAAAATATTAAATTAGATATTTTTAATAAATAAAAGAATGAGGTAAAATACGTAAAAAAGGGGAAACTACAAAAAGGGATCCCCGGTTTTTTAATTTTTTTTTTTTTTTGTTTTTTTTTTTTTTTTTTTTTTTTTTGGTTTTTTTTTTTTTTCGGGTTTTTATTTTTTTTTATTTTTTGAGTTGCAAAATTATTTGAGAGTGAACCTTCAAAAACAAAACCAAATTCTCAACAAAATTAAAACAAAGAGAAAGTTAAATCTCATTAAATAAAATGGTAAAACTTTTTAAAGTTTAGTTTTATTTAAAAATTATTGTAAATAATTAATTAAATTGTTTATTAACTTAATAATATATTTATTATAAGAATATTATAATAATTAAATTAAATATTTGTATTTATTAAAATATGCTTTTATTATAGAAATTTACTTTCTTTATTTATCAACAGACTATCACTTATTCAACAAGAGTTTTATAAATTAAGTGAAGACAAACTGATTTGATAACACATATATCTACCCTTCGGAAAAACTGTATGTTATTACACTATCATTAATAAGTAAATATTAACAATACTATAATATTGACTGAATAAATACTTTTACTAAATTCAACTCACAATACACTGTCCTTAATCATGTATTATTATCTATAGTCAAGGTTAGAAAGTCGTGAACAAGCTGCTGTGGAACATGTTTGAGAGATGTACATTGTTAGAGAAAGCATTAGCAGAGAAAAGCAGGTATAATATATAGTATTATATTTGATGACATTATATCTGTTCTGTATAATAAGACTGAAATTAGAGCACCATCATCTATTAGAAATAAAACGTTTGAAGAAGACTATTACAACATTGTTAGAATGAAGCAGGAAGTAAAGACAAAGCAGAGGTAAGTTACTATACTCTTGATTGAGTAATATTACTAAGTTATATATGCTCTTTATAATGGATAAGAATGTATTTGATTAATCTATAACTATTACATCCTACTAGTTTTCTATTCACGATTATTTGTTAGAGTGGATAAGTGAGAGAAGGAATACAACAGAAACATGTATGCATGGCTATGAAACTACAACAACTTGAAAAGTACCGTATCATTAACACATAATTATAAAGGGAATGATCTTATGTCCATTATAATTTTAACATAAATATCTTGAGCTATAATAGTTTATGTATCATTTTTCGCAATGTTGTGAAAAGCTATACATTGCGAAAAGTTGCAAGAGAGATAAGAAGATGTTGCGAAAGAGTTCACAAAGGTATTTGGCATACTCAGTTTACTCATTACATCTACCAATTTATGCAAGTGTATATATCCCTCCTATTTAGTCAAATCATTACTATTTGGGTATCCTAATTATATCCTATAGACTATTCTACCCTGTCACAAGAGCAGACCATGGGTTAAGTGACACTTTGAGTGATCTCAGGACCAAACTCTTATCATCTGAGGAACGACAGAAAAAAAAACGAACAAACAACGAACTAGAGACTGAATGAAATCATTACAGTACTATTAAAACTACGCTAGACCTAGCACAGGTAGAGAGACACAGACCTATTAGAAATTACAACACAACACACACACAACACGCTGTATAATATGATATAGATATACTTGAGATTTATACATGAGTTGTGTAGACTCTAGAGAGGAACAAACAAAAAATGAGTGCATATTTAGTGGAAGATTCTCAAAGCACAGCGAAAACAAAATCAAAATGTCTGTCCAGCACTACAGAGCAGAAATCGTTCACTACAGGTGCAATAAATAAAGAATATACTGCAAACATTAATACTATTATATACGGAACCTAGGTACAACAAGACCTATTTTATATAAGGGTAGTATCGTAATGACATTTTTTGTTGGTAGACCAGTGTAAAACATACCAGGAAAGAAAAACACTTTATTGCAGAGAGAAACTCAATTAAACAGAAAAAGAAAACTGAGAAGAAGGTAAATTGGTAATTCAATGATAAAACTGGTAAGATGTTATATTAACTGTATTCCAGATAATGAAATATATAGAGATAACATAATATTAAATTTGGCCTTTTTTGGGTAGTAAAAAATGGCGCAGGAAACAAAGCCAAGGTTAGAGAGAAGGAACTCTTTTTAAAGCTAAATGTGCACAAGAGGCAGAGGTCAGCCAATCTCTCTAGAGCTCCGACAGCACCTCATATCACACAACAGCTGCAAACAGGTATATTATAATAGAGGTATTTATAATACTGTACATTTATCTTTGATTTATATTATAGAATGTCAGAGAGAAAACATTGCACTCACAATCTAAGTTTGAGAAAGCTCTGTTAGATATGAATACCAAAGTTACAGAAAAAGAAGGAAAAGTAAGATTAACATCTTAAACTTAAGCTACAAACTGCTAACACTGAGAGAGTAAGTGTTATCACAGTACAATATAATACATCCCTCCTTTTGTTAGTTACATGACAAATATCGAACAAGAACAGGTCTCCTGAACCTCCATGAGAGAGTTTATGAGCAGAATCTAACGCAGATCAAAGAAAAAACAAACTCTCTTTGTTAGTTGCAAGAGAAGAAAAAGACATTAAAAGAGAAACAAGATATGCATCGACTTCTTAACAAGGCTAGACTTGAAATGGCACGAAATCTAAGGTTGTTCATACACCATTTCTTTGTACACTGACCTTATTAATATTTTATTTATTTTAGTATGGCAGATACCAAATTATAGAAGTCAGCTACATCATCAGAACCTAGTTTTCAAAATAATACTTTATCTACAAACCTAACTCAAAAGGAGCTGATCAACCTGTAGTAATAGATTGTACATAATTATAACAATATCTAAGTAGCGTGAGTTATATTGCAGTCACATGATTAATTATAAAACTTTGTTTTATTTGCAGTGATCAGGTTTATGATGATTTCCAGAGTCTACAAGATCATCATCTATCAGTAGTATTACTAGCAATACTCACTAAGAATAGCTTAAATCTGATAGTTTTCTAGTCAAAAATTGTTTTTTACTGTACTCACTTGATTAATAATATAAATATATATAAATATATATATATAGATTGTAGCATATTTCAATTTTTATTACTAATAATGTGTTAATCAAGTATGTGGTGACTAGCTACAGGGTCGTTGACAAGTCCATTACGATGTTAGTAATCATGTTCATACATACATAAAACTGACAAAGAAAATTTCATAAAATATTAGAATAAATTTTTCATATAATAAGTTTTAATTGATTTGTCTGGTTTAATAGATATGTTGAAATCCCATATTTATGAATTTAATAAAAAATTAAAACATGATATTTAAGATACGTTATTATCATTAGATTGAAGTCCAATATACCTGACCACTAATAAATTTATTTATTTTTAGGAGCAATTAATATTACATTATTTATATTTTTTAAGTGTCTAGGTAGCCTGCAAAGAAAAACCATACTTTAATGTGAAATTAATAACATGTTTTTTTGGGTTACTTTTTATTTATGAAATAAATTAGATTACATGTATTTGCTGTTCGTTTTTTGCTAGTCAAAGTTGAAAAAGACAATAATAAAAAAGTGATATATGTCATCTCTTAACACTATGATCTTACAATGTTATTACACCAATGTCACAGTATCATGAAATGTGACAATTGTTTAAAACTCTTGATTAATCATAAACATTACCTATATAATATAACCAATAAGTACAAAACATATATTGTCTTTATTTAAATGCTAAATGTTATTATAATCAAATCAAATTGGACCATATTAGACCTCTAATTTTTTTGCTGGACTATCTCTGGGAACAAATTTTGCCGGTATAGGTCCAAATTTTGCAGGCAAAAATGGACCTAGGTCCATTTTAATTAGGAACAAATTTGTATTATAAATTGTAGTATTATATATGTGATATTGACATGCTCATGGTGGAAGACAACACATGTGTTCTTTGTGAGTTTGTATCTCTTTTTTGTTGTTGAGTTATCTTTTATATCGTCCTCTCTTCTAGTCGACTACATATATTATTACAGTGGTATGAAGATGACTACAGTTTCTATTAACATGCATGTTTGGGTGAATCGAACAGTTTGTCATTCCCCGTCCAATTTGTTGACAGATATGCCTGTCATCACTCTATGACTGAAAAAGGTGATGAAATAAATTAAAATGAATTAATATAGAAACAGTATAGTGTAAAAAAAGCATAGAACACAAGTACTGAATATTGGCATAATTAATATTTAAATAAAATTGAAATAGAAATCTATACATTAAAAAGCAAACAGCTATCGGCATTACATGTAATATGCCGTCAAAAATTGTAGTAGTACTTATTATTCAAGCTTTAGCTACCAGCCCTTAAAAATAATATGCTACCTATGTAGGAATTTAGCATGGATTTGTGCACTCATGCCTACCTTTGTTTCTACACTTTTAGCGCTATCATGCCTACATTCACCTTTGCTTTTACTGACTAGCATACAAAGCATACCAGATAGTCCTATAATGGCAAAATGCTTTAACACCGATCACGATGCAAAACTAATCTGAATGGTCCAGCACTCTCACTTTATATGATTCAACCATATACAGTGGTATAGCAGTATTTAATATTCCAGTTAGTACATAAACCGTTTTTGAACATTTTTATTATGTAGTTTGTCCTTGAAATTGACTGTTTAACAAAATAGTAACAAATTAATGCTAACAATCAATACAGTAGTTTTATTTACTTTAAATTTGCATCAAATAATTTGGCTACATGTATTCTGTATAACCATGTATTGGTTAAATCACCCATCAATAGAAGAGAAAGGGTCCTAGTGACGCACAGTAATAAAATCTTAGTACCTTTTAAAGTCTAGTCGATCAAACACATTCTCTAAGTTTAGAGCAGTTTGTCCAATTAAAAGACTTCCTTCAAGGCTTTCCCAATCTTTTTTTTTTCAAGTCTTTTACCCTTGCTTCATTTCATCAACATTTTTTAACAAATGCTCAATAATGGTTCTTTAGTGCTCTGAAATTATGTCCTAAGTCAACATTTTGTCGGTTCGTATAAAATCAATTATGTTCTCTAATTTACGAGGAAGTTCTTTATACTGTTCTGGTGACATCTTTGTAACATGGGTGATGTAATATTCTGTATAATCATATATTGGTTTATCAACCAATCAATGAAAAGAAAGAGTCAGCATAGTTTACACACAGTAAACCTCACAAATATGTGTGGGCAGATATAACACAAATATATACATAGCTGACTGACTTAAGAGGTTTTCCTTTTTATAGAATATTGATATTATGCTGCCAAAAATACCACAAATACTTTCATCTTCAATTTTATTTTATTTTATTAGACATAGAAATGTGAATTACTTTGCAATTTTGTAGACTCCATGCACTTTTTAGACTATGTTGCATACAGAGAATTGAGACTTGAAATTCCTATGTCTTGGAAAAATCTTTCTATTGTGTGTCACCAACCTTTTCCCTATTCGGAATGGATATGGCACATGAGATTAACTTTTCTGTCCCTTGCACAATCAAGTCCTTAGAGCGTTTGATATCATACTTCCGTATTACTAAATTGGTAACACAATCTTGTATCCCTAAATCGTGATGATACAAACACCATCAACCAAGCTCAATCAAGTTTATACAAACTCAACGAGCTGGGTTAGATGGTATTTGTTCACTGCTCACTCATGTCGACTTTTGAAGTTTAACACTGTAACTTAATAAAGAATGTTCATAAATAGTGTCAGTCAACATCACCCAAAAAGTAGTTTGATCCCAAAGCTACAACGCAAAAAGTGAAAAGGTTTTCACTTTGTGTGTTTAGGTCAGGAGATTAACTAATCAATTGGTAAAATAAAGAATAAAGATATTTACCTCCTGTTCTGTCAACAAATACTTGTTACATTCTTTTAACTCCAAAAAGAGCCATAGCTTTCTCTTCGTCAAATTGCTTGTTAATAATAATGCACTCTGAACAGCACGTGATTATAAGACTTTGAGAGCTTTAATAGCACAATAATGTATTGACATAAGATGTAATCTTCCTTTAACATATCCCAATTGGCTTTGACAAGTTGCCTTTCATTATCTTACGAAATATACCTCTACAATATCGTAAAACTATCACCATGTGTGACTGCATCATCCAGTATTTCCATTGTCACATATCTCTTATTGCCATTAGCATCTTCTAAAATGTGATCAATCAACACTTTCCTCTAGTTTTTAGTGCAATTTGTCCAATTAAATGACTTCTTTGGAGGCTTTCCAGTCTTTTTTATTGTTGCTAGCAATTTTTTCATTAATATATTTAATAACACATAACATTAGGATAGTCAATTTTTGTGTTCTATACAATACTTCCCATTTTTTTCAAATATTATCCCATCAACACCAGCCTGCCATCTTAAAATTGCTATTGTCTCATCAATTGATTTTGAAGAATGGGGCCCTCGCATTTTCTTGAACATTTGAGAGATTGATATGCATGAAATATGGAGAATCTAGATTAATTGTCCTTGTAATGCATCCCAGTTCTTTTTGGCTCTTTCTCTTTCATTGTCCAGATGTAAATATATAGACTGTCATTATCACGTAGTGCTTTTTCAGTTGTCCTAATGTCAAATACCCTTTATCAACATTGGTACCTTTTAGAGTCTCATCGACCATACATATCTAGTTTTAGAGCAGTTGTCCAAATTAAAATAGTTCATTCAAGGCTTTCCCATCATTTTTTCAAGTTTTTTAATCGTTGCATTCAATTCATCAACATTTTAAGCAAATGCTCAGTAACATTCTTTAGTAACTGAATTGCTTCTGAAATTATGCCTGAGTCAACATTTTGTTTTGTTCGTATAAGTTTAATTATGTTTACGTGAAGTTCTTTATACTGTTCTGGTGGCTATATTCTTAACCTGGGTGGAATATAATTTTCAGACTTTCCATCACTATGAAAAGGTAATAAAATATATTAAGATGAATTAATATAGGGACAGTCATGCCAAAATTTTATGTGTTCTATACAACACTTCTTATTTTTCTTTAGCACATAGTCTTTTTTTATTTGAGCTAAAAAGTTGAAAACTCTGACTGCTCATCATTAATGGTACTCTTAATTTATCTGGGTTAAGGGTTAAGAAAATCAGCACATAACTGATGTCAATATTTAATAATTATATAAGATTAAGCTTCAATGTCTTTGATCCCCATCTGTTTTAATATATCCAATAGCTCAAAACTCATCCGCTGATCGTCATTGTCTTTACTGATGTGGGTCTGTAAAAAATCATGTACCTGTGCAATAGTCTTATTGGGATAAGCCCTATGTGTTCCTTTGATGCTTCAGTTCTTTAATAGCACATAACACATGGGTAATCAATTTTATAAGTCATTTCTAACTTTTCCCACTTTTCTTTAGCACATTGAGTCTTCTTCATCCAAAATAAAAAGTTTAAACTTTGACTGATCATGATATGAGCACTCATCTTTAACAGCCCTCTCAATTACATCTAGGTTCAAAAACATGTAATTTCTTCTTTCAATTCTGTACCCTCAAATATCAGGCATTTAATTTCTTTTCAAGTTTAAAGGCAATTTGGCCAAAATTAGTGATATTTTCATGTTTCCAAATCTTCTTCCAAACTTTTTAACTTTTTGGATATAGTATCATTTCGTTTGTCAATACCTGGTTATCTTCCTTCAGAGAGTCAAGAATAGCCTACTCTGGTCAAGTTAAACATCACACTCACTTTGGACTATAAGAATGGTGTCATCCACTGTTTTGGTTAATTTGGTCCACACAAGATAATGTACCTTCCTTGATTTTTGTTGAATAGTCAGCAATAAGTTTTCTGTAATTCTCTAGATCACTAGTTACTTCACGCACTGCCATTTTGATTCAGTTTGTTGAGAAAATGATAACAATGTGATATGTTAGTAGCAATTCTTAATATAAAACACTTATTTAAAGTTCTTATTTTTGATGCAACTAAAAAAGGAGACATATATCATTGTAATGATTGTGTATGAAAAAAAATTACTCTCTGTGGTTAGCAGTTTGTAGCATAAGGTTGGATGTTAACTCTCTACTTTTTCTTCTTCTGTAACTTTCATTCATTTCATATCTAACAGAGCTTTCTCAAACTTAGATGTGAGTGCACTGGTATCTCTCAGCCATCTATAATATAAATCAAAGATAAACTGTACATGTATTATAAATTTCTCTATATAATATACTGTTTAAGGTTTAGCGTTACTCTAGTTGGACAAGGAACCATGGAGATATATATTATTTACACTTTATATTCAGAAATAAATAAATCTTTTATCCTACATACACTATCAATATACAATGACACATTATTATTATTATTTTATTATTTAGTATGGCAGAGACACCACATTACTAGAATGTCAGCTTCACTCATCAGAACTTGTTTTTCAAAATATACTTTATTACTACACAACCTAAACTTCAAAAGGAGCTGATCAAACCTGATAGTAATATATTGTACATAATTATAACAATGTCATGTGTAGTAAGTAACTAGAGTATATTACAGTCACATGATTAATTATAAAACTTTGTTTTATTCCAGTGATCAGGTTTATGATGATATTCCAGAGTCTACAAATCATCTATCAGTAGTATTACTAAGCAATACTCATTAATTATAGCTAAATTATGATTTAATAATTTCTAGCAAAATGTTTTACTATTCTTGATTACTGAAGTAATATATACATGTTTCAATTTTATTAATAATAATTATGTGTTAATAAGATTTTAATGCATCTTGGTGTTAATTGAAATAATTTTAATGATTGACACAATTCATTAGTGATTGATGGATTAATTGTATCTGTTTTGTATTCATCAACATCACCTTTATTATGATAAACTATTTACAAAAATTAATTAGTATTTATGGAATGAATGTTGTCCTATCTGGCATAGATTGTTCCCATCTTACTTAATGCCCTATTGATAAGTATTCATTTCCATTACACCAGCGATGACATACTGAGGATTATCATAAGATGTTACAGATTACAAATCTGTAGCATCAAATGTGACAACAAGATAGCCTCTTTGACTATCCTATTATATGCATCCTTTTATTAGAAAATTAAACAAAATATATAATTATTGAAAGAGATTACTATGAAAACCTAAAAATTAATAGACATGGATCAGTTATTGCCACAAGACCAGCTCTAGTAATTCTTGGTTGGAGCACCAGCACCAAGATGAGCTTCACGTCGTTTCATCAAATCTATAGCCAACTACAATATGAAGACAAACTATAAACATTATTACAAACAAAATATTAAAAAGCATTTTTTTTTTTTTAAACCAGTCCAGCAGCTACAAGGAACACATACCTCCACACGTCTTTATGGCGCAAACTCTACAAACAGGCCAATTTTGCTTACCAAAAGCAGCCTTTCTTCTTTCTATGTTTCTCTATAGTGACAGCAGTAATGGCACCACATTTTTTGAATAGAATAGTTTTTGCTGATTAAAAATTTAAGTAACATCATCACAAACACTACAGTAAGAGTGAACTGTTCCATATATAAGTCTATTACTACAAAATAGTTACACAAGCTCTATAAAAAATTTGGAATAATTCCGAATACTAAAATGTTTCTAGAACTTTGGAACAGTTGCATGTGTGAATTTAAGAAATGCCATAGATACTGTTTGATGAAGCACTGCAACAAGCCTTTGGTTCATAGTCCATGCTAATTATTGTATATGTACCTTCAACATTTCTGGTGTTACATTAGCTGCATATTGGGATACATACACTGTCCTTCCATTCTATCAGGATCAAGATATTGAGCTCGAGAGAACAGATCAAACTTAATTGTTTCTACGTGATTCTTGTATTAATCCTACTATAGTCACTAAAGTATCATACTAAAGGAAGGAAATAGCATATAATAATTGTTATAATGAAAATATATAGGTAATTTATATACCTGTAATGAGTTACCAGACCAGCTAATTTACATCTACAATCTGACACTTAGGAACTTCCCAATTTGTTTGATGTCCTATGACAGACGACAGAAATAAAAGGTATTATCGTGCTTCATACATTCTCTCTCTCTCTCTCTCCAATCACACATAGCAAACTAACTTAAACTAGCCCAACTGTCTGGAATATAGTTAAATTTTAGACCAATTGAAGTGAGCACTTTATTTACAGTGAGCATTTCAATAACAGCTTGCAGCTCCTCTCTATAACAAATAACACAACAAAGGTTAAATATATGACTAAATTAATATAGGTGATGTTAGTTTTCACCTTTCGAATCTTGTTCAGACCCAGATCAATAAATTTCAGATGAGTATTTGTCTGCAGAGCCTTACAAATGGCTACACCTCCAGGAACATCTACAAACTATACAGATTATAAATTTAATGTAAGTATGTTCTTATATTATAAGGAGTAAAATTGTAAGACTTCATACATGATAGATACGAACGCTATCAAATCGGATTATCAACATTTAATATATTTTAATAATTTTAACTAACATTGCAGAAAAGATGGAGTTCCTCTAACAAACAGGTTGGTTTTGCAAGAACTGATGCAAGAAAATGAGCTCCTGCAGAACGTAGATTGTTCTTGTCAAGACGTAATACCTAAAATATCAGAGATATAAAAACATGTTATCATTTATAGTTAGTACAGGTATGAACACTTGCATGTCCTACATTAAATATTACTGTTGAAGTTGAATACTTTCAATAAAGCATTTAAAAAATGTATATGTTGTAAAATTATTATGCTCTCCTGAGCATTTAAAACATATGCACATAGAGGAAGACAGTTATAATATATTTGTATTTGAGGTGAGTTGGAGTTCTTGGACAGTCCAGTTGCTATGAAACGAGCTCCAATGTTTACCAATGGGTTGTTCATACTCCATATCCAAATGAGTCAGTGATGTATACGAGATAGAACATCACCAATAACCTAATGAGAAACAGAAGATAAAAATATAACACTCTCTATAGACACCTATATTAAGGAAACTAATTAATATCCCGTGGTTAAGACTTCCTTATAGCTTCCTCAAGGAGCTAGAACGCTCCTTTATTAGGACAATAAATAAAATGAATCAAATGACAAAATATTTGAGATGTAGTATCTTTTTTCTAGAATATCTTTAATTACATGTATTTTTTACATAAAGTAAAACCAATAGTACTGTCACCAAACTTCTGACTACTTGTTTCTTCTCTACCTATTTTAATCTTGCTGAAAAATGAATAAAATAATATACTACATACTATCCATTATTAAGGCAGTGTATACTATTCGAGTGAAACCTCTGATCCCCCCCTTCCCCCCCCCCCCCCCCCCCCCTCCTTAACTGCCTTACTTGTGTATTTTAAACCCCTATTACTATTATTGATTTACCTCAGCAGCATTAGCAGACTAGGAATAATAACACTTTGAGATTATTCAAGTGAGTTACATGACCAAAGTAGTTGATATAAACTTTTCATCAGTTCATAATCCTTCTTGTCTAACTATTAAAAATAACATGCATAATTTAAAATTAAATTTAATGCTACAAATATACAGTTCAAATATTAAACTTAAGAAGTATAATAATTAACAAAATATTATAGTTAACTATAAATTATTAATAAAACTTACAATATTAAGAAAACCACAGTTTCCTTCAAGATTTAATTTTGTAACACCAGATACACGCTTCTCAGTTCTGATTAGTTTAAAATTCACAATAATCCATCATACAATAATTATATGTTTATTACTTTTCATATATTTTCCTACATTTTGTAACATTACTAAATTGTTTCCAAGATCCAACTCCTCTAGTTTACTCTTCTAAAAGGAGAGAAAAATACTGGCAGTAACTATAAATACCCTCAAAACATACTAAAGTCAAGGTACAGAACCTTCAGCTATATTAGTATTGTCTTATATCAGCCATGATTAATGTCACATGTACAAATACGACAACTTGTGTCACACATTGATTTGTAGGTTACATGTACAAATACGACAAGTTGTGTCACATGATTTGTAGTTACATGTACAAACAATTAATACGACAAATTGTGTCACATCATTAATGTTACATGTACAAAACAACAAGTTTGTCACATGATTAATGTTACATGTACAAAGTGTAGTTGAAAAGTACTTGGATCCTAAAACAAGTCCGATAACATCCCGTACACCTCCAGTAGATGATCCCTGTAATGAAAATATCATAAATAAAAATTATTAATACTATAGTTGAAATTCTTATACAATGAAGCCTTAATACTGTCTTTTAGTATGAAATATTGAGGTTGAGAGTAGTAAGTACACTAAAGTATTAGTATGGGACTAGCACAGTCTTCAATATAAACAATGTATTATATTAATTGAATAATTATCTTTTATGAGTGTTTAAAGTTTTTATTTTTTTATATACTAAAAATCTTACCATATCCCAAACTGTCAATGTCGTGTTTCTCTGCTAAATGTTTCATATTCTCTTTACTGTGATGTATGGAGAGATATTAGTTTTTCCAGAAATTAATCTGATATAAAGAAATGATATTAAGCAAGCAATAAAACTTATCACAAAACAAATTAATTCTAAATTATTTATGTACCCTTTCAGAGAGATTGTCAACTGGAATAGTTTAGCTAAAGCTGACGAAAAGATCTTCCCTGTTTCTTCCAACAGATCCAAGTTCAAAAGATTCACTTCTTCAATACAAGGATTGTATGCTAGACTTTTATGACTTTAGCCAGTCCAACTTCTGAGGCATCATTTTTGCTATAAAACAAGAACAAGTGGTTTAAAATAATATATAGCTACAAACAGCAAAGTCTAGTAGGTATCTGTATTGGATGACAAAAATGGGAATATTATTATAACAATAGTCAGATGCATAGCATTGAAAAGCATAACTTTGCTTTGCATGCCCAAAGACAGACAGAGTAATAATTTATATCATGAGTCATAATTTACATCATACTACGCATAAGTCATAAGTGACACTCATTATATCATGAGTCATAATTGGCAGCATATTTACATCATACATCAAGTCAAGTTTCCTAATTACACGTTCCTTTTCACAAGTAAAGCTTCAGCAAGAGTTACATCCTATTCCTGGGCGTCAGTGGGCTCATTTTACAGAGAACGTAGATTTAATTCTGATAAATTTGGCAATGATATACACCTTTTCAACAGATGTAATACAAAAGAACTTGAAACAGAGAGACAGCTGCTAGATAGAAAAAGAGGCTTGCTCATACATGTTCATACATGCACCTTTGTTTTTTTATCAAGCTGTTGACAGTTTTTTATAGTTCCATTTGCCTTCCAAGATGATTACCCTCTAAAATTAACTTTCTATTTTTTTTTTTTTTTTTTTTTTTTTTTTTTTTTTTTTTTTTTTTTTTTTTTTTTTTTTTTTTTTTTTTTTTTTTTTTTTTTTTTTTTTTTTTTTTTTTTTTTTTTTTTTTTTTTTTTTTTTTTTTTTTTTTTTTTTTTTTTTTTTTTTTTTTTTTTTTTTTTTTTTTTTTTTTTTTTTTTTTTTTTTTTTTTTTTTTTTTTTTTTTTTTTTTTTTTTTTTTTTTTTTTTTTTTTTTTTTTTTTTTTTTTTTTTTTTTTTTTTTTTTTTTTTTTTTTTTTTTTTTTTTTTTTTTTTTTTTTTTTTTTTTTTTTTTTTTTTTTTTTTTTTTTTTTTTTTTTTTTTTTTTTTTTTTTTTTTTTTTTTTTTTTTTTTTTTTTTTTTTTTTTTTGTTTTTTTCTTACGTTCTAGGACATAAAGGAGATCAAAGAAAAGTCATTAACAATGTAAATCCCATGTTATAGATAAATTAAAGATATATTATAAATTTGTGTAATGATATATGTGCTAATTGCAGTAATATGACAATACTAAACGTACTTACAGACCATTTGTATCATAGTCTTACTTCAATTGTTCACTTGATGAGATGACTTCTGCTGCCAACTAGATACAGGGTTCCTTCAATTCCTAAAATATGGCATGTCCAGTACCTGAAAAAAAGAACCAATAGTTTCAGGATAATCCTTTGTAATGGGTGTGGCTAATAATTGACTACAAAAAATGTTAGAGCTAAAGTAGTATGCACATTTGAATTCATCAGTTTGTTCCAGTGATATTATGTAGGAATGAGCAGCTGCCAACTTTTGGCAATACTGTTTTGATGGTAATACTATCAGGACAACAACAATAATTTTATTAAACCAGAAATTTATTTTTTAAAAAAAAATTTATTAATAAAAAGTAAACAAACCTGAAGTGATCCTGAGGCTTTTGTTAACCCTTGACAAGTTCTTTAAAGCCTTTCTCTCCCAATCCTCACTTACCCTACAATGTAAGAACAAATCATTAATGTGCTCTCAAACTTAATTTAGTCATTAGCAGTCATTTCATTGTACCTTTGAAATCTTTAGATGAGATAGGTTTGGTAACATCTAATAATAAGGTGACAGAAAATAATATTGAGACTTTATATTGTCAGGATTAAATGTGACTAGTTCAAAATTGAGTCAAAACATCTTGCGATTGACTCAGTGTTTGATAAAGAAAGCTAAGCCGAAAAAATAAAACAAAAAATAGATTATACATTAACCTGACTTTCTCACGTGTCAATGGTACTACAGATCATCAGATGTTTCCATACCAACTACATACTACTCCATGGGGGAGGGGGGTCTTCAGGTTTCGCATACCGCAACTACACTACTACATGGGTCATTGTGGTGGACCAGTGTGTGGGGGCATACCCAACACTACATACTACATCCAGGGTTCATACCAACTACATACTACATTCATGTTTCCATACCAAATACAATACTACATTCCATGTTTTCATACCACATACATACTACATTCATTTTCCATACCAACTACATACTACATTACACACAACAACAATGTATGTATTACAACCATTGACATTCTATCGCGTAACATAAACAATGTTCTACAACAACTTTTTTTTGATCACATAAAAGAGAGAGACGCTGTGTTTTAATGTTGTAATTTACTTTCAATAATTAGACTGAGATAATTATTATGTCATGCCAAATATTAAGAGATATAGTACTATAATATTAAATTTTGTGAGGTGATGTTGGGGAGGGGGTTGGGGGGGGGGGGGAAGAAGACCTTACTTTGAAATCAGGGATTGTCATTGAGCTTTCCAAGCCAATTTTGAGATTATGCTATTAAAAACAAAACATAATTACTTACTACAAAACACATACTAGAGCATTACATTTATAAATAGCTTACTACAAAATACAAATTATTCATTAATAAAACATTCATGTATCTGTACTGTCAAATATAAATGTTTCCAAGGCTGAGTGACAGAGGAATAGCTCTCAGTGGGACTTCCTATAAAGACATCATTAAAATTAATTTTAATGACAATCAATAATAAACCATAAACAAGTCCTTCATTACCGTAAGTCCAAAAATCGTGTTTACAGACAATGTCCTCCATTGTTCTTCCTCGGGATCCTCCTCCTCAGCTAATAGTTCTCCAATGGACTAATACTGCCTAGTCTTGTTTTCAAATTTCTTAATATCAGAGTAAATAGAAAAATAGAGTATATATATATGAAGTCATTAAAGTAGGAATATTTATAAATATACATTTACTAGGTTAAAGAATGATCTTCAGGAGATACCTTTATAAAGTTCTACATGACATCTATTAATTATAATCTAATTAATTCATTATTGGTCTTAATTACGTTCCTTAATTAATCAAGATGGAGATACTAAATATATGATATAACCTCATATGCTAATAGCATGCCTTCTGGTGAAGAGAACATCAATCCACTTTCCTCCGTGTAATGTTTTTGCCGAGAATTGCTTACAGCTTTCTCAAAAGGCGACGCCATTTTCGATCATATTTGGTATATGCAACCAATTTGTGTTGAAATATTCACTATTAATAAAGTAAATATAATTAATACATGGTACTGACTGCGTAATAGCTAATACTCAATCTATACATGATAACAATATGAATATCAGGTGACACAAAAAATAAATGTATAAATGTTTGGATACTCAATCTATTTTCATGCTAGAATTAAAATTAAACTATACAAAAGGTAACACAAGTCTATCATTGAGCGACCTGAAACTATTGACAGAGAGAATAGGCTCATTTTGACTTCAGCAGCTGGTCTTCAAAATTACCTATATAACAAGACAAGGAAATCAATAATATTAGCACTTTAAACTTCTAACATACTCTAGGAAGAAGAGAGTGATGTTTTGTTGTAAGTCTCCAATCACTGTGTCAGAGAAGATCCTTCTGGAGCAAGAAACAACCTGTACCAATAAAGTACATGTATACATATATGAGTAACATGTAATACATTTGTGACATGTACATGTAAATAATGTATGTAATCATTTAAAGATAAAATAAAAGATGCCTGTGGTACAAAGTTACCTACATATAGGAAAGGTGTAAGATCATACTCTATACTTTACCTGTTAAAGGCAGCTGCATCATTACAAACACGCAATCCATGAATATTTATAGGCAGAAAAACTCTTAGAAACACGAGTTGATCCACACTATATAAAAAAGTATAAGACATCATTAAACATAAGACATAATTTTAAATAGCTATAGTAATGTTGCTATGGTAAAAGTGACTACATGGTAATTTGTGTTTAAGATAATCTATGACAATATTCATATGGTAATCTTTGATGTTAATAGTAACCATAGTAATGGTTGCTATAATGAAACATATGTTGTTGCTATGGTGATTGTTGCTAAGGTGCATTTTTTAACTGTTGCTCTTTTATAAGATGTCAATGAATTTTGTAATCCATAAGTACAATCAATTTCATTCAACCTTGACTAGAAATTGAACATTAACATAAACTCAATGTCTGGTAGATTTAAAAATGCTTTGATAAATTTGGAACAGTTATAAGAAACATTTTTTTCCAAATGTGTAGAAAAATGTCTAGAAAATCATTTATTGTTTTAACCACTACATATCAACAACCTTGCATTAGCTTCAGAAGTATATCAAGTTCAGGAAATTTCTTGATAAACATTCTTGACATTACGATGCAAAATTTTCATAAACAAATGCATCGATAAGTGGACCCAGCTGGTAACCAGTAAATGTAGTATACAAAGAAGAACTACCAGAGTTTTGGAAAATTCTAGTAAAATAGGAGTAATCCATGTACATCAAGTAATGTCATTATATTTCTGTACATTAATATGTCCCCTCGCAGCTGGGGTATTGATAAGACTCATGAGCGTTTCTCCTGGCAGATTTCAATCAATGATGAATGCCTAGTTAACAATTGTAGGAACAAGCCAATGCATATAACAATATGCTCTGAGATATTGTAAAGACATCGGAGCATCATCAGCCCGTGGAAGAAACTTGTAAACAAAATCTATTATAAAGTACCATTATACTATGGACATATGGTGACTAAACATTTTATAATATGCTTATCTCAAATCACTTTTAAGAATATTTCTTTTATTAACGTTATAGTATTTGTGATGTAATAAAGTTGATTGAGGTGAGATAGAAAGAAACATTGTCTATGTTAACCTTAAATGACAGTTAAAGTTACTTACAAATGACTACCTAACAGTACAATTGTTAGTAGTCTAGGGAAGAATCCAGAGCAATTGGTGTTTGAATTCAGTAGGACTACCAGTATATATAGTAACTAATTGAACACGCTCCAGCAAGAAGCTATATCGCACAGATCAGGAAAAATATTGAGCTAATCTATAATACAAATGATATCATGTTCATAGACAATTTACCTGTACTACTCGTAAATGTTTATAGATACCTTATAATAGAATCAATGGACATACACAAATTAATGGATACGTACTACTTGTTTTCAAGTGGACTACTTATAAGTTTAATGGCGGACCACATAACAGTTCAATGGATATCATATCATATCATTGAATAACACATGGGTTGTTTCACAGGTTCAATGGACATTTAGTACTTAATAACACACATAGAGGTATAATGGACACCTTATGTACTTAATAGACACAACATAGAGGTATAATGGACACATTATGTACTTATTGGACACCTAGAGGGAAACATTAACTGGGGGACACACTATATACTTAAATGAGAACATATAATATAGACTCAATGGACACACTAGAGGTATAATGGACACATTATATACTCAAATGGAAGTTCAATGGATACACAAGGGTTGATGCTCAACACACAATAGGCATCCAGTGTGTGAACAGCTGGCCCCATACTTTCTTTGATTTTAGAACCTTTAAAAGCTGACAAAGAGATAACCTGAGGAACACACTTCACAGTTTGTACAGCACCACTCCTAGTAGATAGCATAACACCAGTAAATATAATACAGACTTCAAACTAAAACCATGTATCAGAACAGACTCATACTAAAACCATGTATCAGAAACAGACTCATACTAAAACCATGTATCAGAACAGAACTCATACTAAAACCATGTATCAGAACAGACTCCATACTAAACCATGTAATAGAACAGACTCCATACTAAAAATTTGTGTATCAGAAATGCAGAATAGACTCATACTAAAACCCTATATATCAGAATAGACACACCTTGCGTCTTTAGTGAAGTTAATACCAAATGCCTAGAGCAGCCTCTTCAAACGTTTTAAGAGAAAAAAAAACAAACTGCGTGTTCCAAATAAAGAAAGTCACTTCCACTTTATAGCAACTGGTTTGTAATCACTCTAAAGTACAAAAGACAACAATATCTCATTAATGTTACCATGGAAAACATTAATAGTGTAACCTTTGACCTCATAGTTCACTGATTTTGAAATGTCTAGATGCCATTTAACAAAAATATTAAATTAATTTAGTTACAATAAATAAACAATATGATATAAATAAGGGAATAAAATAGAGCAGATAAAATCTTCTCAAGTATGTACCTGGATTGGTGGCCATGGTTTTCTTGGTCGGTGTTTGCAGCTGCTACAGCTACATGTGGTTTACTCTACATAAAAGACATACTCTTCAATGATGGTCTATTCATTACAATATAAAAATATCATTATAGTAACTTCATTTATAACAATGGACAATGAAAGTTCTAAAAAATTTTCAAAGAAAAGTACAGAAAAATACATTTACAAACTTGCTAGTAAGCAATGTAATAATGATATATGTACATATAAAAAGTTCTTACCTGTTCTACTGAAACAGAACAACCAGACATCCATTTTGATTTTGCGAGTCTCATATTCTGTGAGATCAGTTAAATTCTCAATGCTATCTCCACAGTACCCTCATACAATAGAGCTAAAGGGTTTAAAAAAGACAGACTATATTATTCTTATTAGAATCACATGTTCTACCTTCCAGCTGTATTATATACTTAATGTTGTATAGCCTGGAAACCAATAACGATATTTACTCATGGCTGTTGAGGGTGGACGAAAGTTCTTGCGTTTGATATCAGAAACTGATAACATGTCTAATTGTATTTGTTCATTTCGGACACATGGTGTTCAATACGTGTCAGCATCTTGACTTGTGGAGGTGATCTGTGAAGTGTACATGATCTATGTGAACAATAAACATTGCATAATTCAAAATTTTTTGCAGTTATAATTTTTTTTTAATTTAAAATTATTTTAGAATTTTTTTATGTTGTACCCCAATATTAATTATTAATTTTATGAATAAAATTTTTGTGAGCCAGACAAAATTATGAAAATCATGAAAATTTTGCTTATGAAAAAATGGAGCTATACAGTAAAAGCTGTTTATGTTGTAAAGGTTTTCATTATTGGTGTCTTCTTGTAAATGAATTGAAACATAATTAATTTTATGAGTTTAAAATTAAAAAGTTGCTACAGTAACTACAAAAGAATAACAAATACTCACATAATAGCAAATAAAATAAACAATTAATCTACATTGGTAAACGAAAAATGATCAAAAGTAATGTTGTTATTTACAATCATACCAAGTGTACTACATACCTTGGTGGTCATCTTTAAACTCAATTACAAAATGAAAGATTCCTCCTTCATATAGTGTTCCTGAAGGACCAACAATATTGCCCTGCCATTCAGTAAAGTTATCATCAATGGTTCAATACTAACATTACGCAATTTACTATAATACAATAAATTAAGATATGATTAAACAAATTGTTATATTTTAGTAAAATGTTAATAAGGCTATTTATATGATAGTTAAAGGAATTAATGAATACTACATTTAATAAACTGAACAGTTAAATCTAAAGGTTTTGTTAATACATTCCATGATTTAAACATCAGAACATTCATGTAAAGATACACTAGTTTTTCATAGCTCCCTTCAGTAGATGAGAGGGTCTGGTTACATTAGAATAGCAATATTCCTACATTATAATGTTAAAAAATTAACTTACTATTTGCGAACTTCCACATATTCACGAAAAAGACGCTAAAAATAGCAATAATATAAAAATTAATAATAAAACACTCAGCAATGTACTGTAGTCTATATTAATAATACATAGTGTAATGTAGCCACACCTTCTATACAAACATGCATTTATAAATTTGCAGCTATTTGCATCTCAAGTTCAAACAGAAGTTTACCTTTAATAATGAAGAATTAAGGTCCACTTTCACATCAGTCAAATTCAGAAAGAGAGACATCAGTCAAAGAGGAGAGCTCAGACAAAGAACGTGATTGTTTCTCTGGAATTGGTACGTTGTGCTGCCTCGATGACGTCCGATACTAACAGCTCTGTTTATTCATCCTTCTCATGATGTCCTCTTCGAAAACCAGCACCACGACGAGCACACGACCCCTGAAAAACGACATGCTTTCTGCACAACGTGAGGCAAATGAGCGGAATGACCGGAATCCAATATTTGGTGCCACGCCACCAATTGATAATCCTGATTCATCATGGCGACATCGACTACTCTTCCTCTACCACAGGGAAAAGTGAGTTATCTTCGTTATACAATATACCATTGGCTGGTTAGTGGCAACTCTTTTGACAATGTTATTCCCAATAACTAAAAATCTAGTAAATTTACCTTAAAAATAATAATACTATAATAGTTGAATCCTTTCATTTAACTTGAGGTATTTTCTGCTGTAATTAATGTCATTGTTGTACAAAATGAGACAGAAATAAACTGAAACTGTTCTAAAGACATTACTAGCCTTTGATCTTAAATAAGACTGAATTTGAAGTAATACAGCTGGTCTATGTGTACATGGAATTCAGTTTATGTTTTATTATATCAATACACTCAGTATTTGATAATATTTAGTAACCTTTATTTTATGGATCATCAATTATAAACCTATTAGTAATACATGTACATTGTAATAACTACCACTAGATACAAGTACATGATGGAAACATGACTAAAATATTAGAACAAGGCACTAAACAAACTAACACAATAAAGTTAACATTACCATGGCAATAGTTGCTATGGGAATTATTAATAATTGAGTCATATTTATACAAAATTCCATTAAACCATAGCCAATCATTTAATTATACTTACCCAATTATATGATTTGATATTCTATATTATTAATCTTTATATTAAGAATGTAATAGTGGTTAATTAATAGTGGGTGTGTCCTTTATTAGGTTTATTATATCTAGATAAATGCTACAGTTGAAGAAGTACCAAACCGACCAAGAAAAATTCATCATGATGGGTCAGTTAGTTGATATACTAAACAGATTACATAGTGATTAGATTTTGTTTGAGGTAACGTTTAAATTAATTTTTTCCAAGCAACAATATTGACGATAGACCTTACTAAGATGAAAGAATGGGATACCATCATTACCAAATAACTTGTAATAACATTCTATAAACTACAATGATCAATTAATTACTATTAATTAATTAATTTTTCACGGAATATTTCTACTAATTATGGTATTTAGTTTTCCATAATATTCCAATTAATATAATACAGTGAGACTTACTAGAGAGACAGAATAAAAATGTCAACATAAAAGAAATGAAAACAGTCAAAACATTATTTCACTCTTAATAAAAATTGTTGCAAATTTTAAACACTTATTGTTTTAAATTAAGTTATTAAAACCTCACTATTTAACAAAGAACTTCCAGTTTATTAAAATAATTACTATTAATGCAAACCACACCCATACAGGACAAAATGGCAGCCATTAAATGAATGATGATTTCTTGCTTTTAAAAATTATTTTGTCATTAACATACCTTTTAAAATTAAAATATTATCCTTTGCTGGACTTTTCATATTTTTGACATATAGTATAGAATTTATTTGCAAATTATTATTTTTCCATCTTAATGAGGAATTTGATTTAAACACTATGTGATTATTTTAGTACACTTTGAACAATCATATTAAGTGTCCTCATAGTACCTAACTACCTAGTACCCACCAACAATGCATTTATATTTTAGAGACACCAATAAATATTCCAACAATATAAAGAAAGTAATGATATATTACATTGGTCATCATTACCATAAAAAAGAATAATATAACAAAACACCATAACAAAGCAATTACCATAACAACAATTACCATAGTAACAGTTACCATTCTGCCTTATAGGAGTTATTGGACTAGTGAATATTGGGAATTCATGTTATATGAATTCTTCTCTTCAAGCTCTTTCAAATTGGTAATGTTTAATAATTGTATTATATTATATTCAATATGTAGAGATAGCGTGGAAGTATAAGCAATGTAATTCATTGACTGTTAGTGTGATGTCTTTAAATGTTTGTTTTTTAGGAGTATGTTATAAAGTTTGTTGCAGTCAACTTTGATTAAGGATGTTTAGCTGTTTTAATTCAATTATAATTTAAATTTTAAGTTCTTCACTTTAAGTTGTTATGTTGTTAAATTATTCAAATTTTAAATTTATTTTCTTCTTTCTTTAGTCCTCCTTTCGACGGTACTTTATAGAATGTTTACCTGCACAATCTAGTAGCAATTTATCAGCTGCTCTGTCCTTATTATTTAGAAAAATGTGGACATCAGAAAGGTAGGTACAGGACCTCCCTCCATTATTATAATCTAGACTAGTGAACATCAGTACTTACCACAGTGACCTAGGACAGTTTCTGTTAGTAAGCTCTAAACTATTGAACATCATTAATTACCCAATAACACTCCTATATACAAGATATTCTCTTCCGTAATTACAGAAATCCAGGTCATTTAACACCTAGACCTATTAGTTCTTCAATGAAAAACGTATGTTTCGGATGGGCAGCAACAAGACTCGCAAGAATTTTTTCGTTGTCTGTTTAATCAAATCATGACGAACTAGCTGTCCATTACCATCATATTATCATCAATATTGTCAGGGTTTGTGCCAATCAGAATGTCAACATGACGATGAAGTCCACAAAGATGTCACCTAAATCCTTGGAGGACCAAGAATCTTCTGGAGGGAGTTCAATGGATCTTTGACACAGTTAATCACCAAAGACTAAATCCAAGATCTTATAGGTTGTCATCTTATGATCAAACAAACCTCTTCCTCTCACTTTCATCTAAGTCTAAACGTTCTTGTGTCCTTGCCTAATTTCCTCGGTCAAACCTAAATATACAACTAAGTTCTCTACACACAGGTAACAGAAAGCCTTAATAAAGTAAAACAACCTTTTAACTCATCAATATAATTGTCGAATACTTCTGAGATGAAGAAGGTGTAGCTTTAGAAATTGAGAGAGATGAAGAGAGTGATGAAGACAATGATGAAAATGTCAATGAAGTGGAACAATTGACTTCAGAGGACTCTATTATTGTTGATATTGTTACGGGACAAGCCACACTTTGTGAAGCAACAATCCCTAGCTCTGAAACATCATGCCGTGATGTAACAAGATGGTCCTGGTTTGAGCCCAGTAGAGTCTCAGAATGAAGACAGAGTCAGTTAAGAACTTCGAAACCAGAATTAAAAACCTACTCAATTGAAACGTTAGTTGTACATAAGTATATATGTAACTATTCTCAGATAATAAAACTAAATTTTATCATATACTTAACATATTCTCTCCAGTCAGCCTTTCTTTAAAGGACTCTCTAACATATAAAACATTCAAAAATGACTCCACTTTGTAATTAAAAAACAAATAATTAAGTTACACTACTATACAGCAGGTTCTATTAGCAAGAGAAAATAGCTGAGAATAGATATTTGGCAAGCTAAGACTTTGTGATTCTACACTTATTCTTCAACAATATTGCAATGTAATTGGGAATACACAAATTTAAATATTTTGCCAAATTACAAAGCTAAACTTTCTACCAATGTATTTCAGTATACAGTATATATATTATCATTTCAAGTAGCAAAATATGACTGGACTATACTACCTTACTATTGACTGTTGCTGCTCATTTGTTACAGGTAATCGTGAGATGATAAGTGTAGTCACAGAAATATTTTCAGGGAGAATTAGAGAGTCGAGTAAAATGTTTGCAGTGTTCCAAAGTGTCTGTTACTAGAGAACCATTTCAAGACTTGTCCTTGCCAATACCAGGTACCTATATAGTAACTTTATGATTCTTCTTTGCATTAGGTCTGATTGTATATATATGCTCTTAAAAATTGTTAGGAATTTCTTTATTTCTTTCTTATGTGTTTGATTTATCTTGATGCTTGGATTTAATTTTATTAATTTGGTTCTTTTTGAGGTCGAAAGGAGTTAATGGAAGCTCAGGAAACGTGATGTCCCATGATAATGAACTGTCTCCTGATCCTTCCTCCTCAACTTTTGGGAGTCGTATGTGCCGTGTGTGGAATATGGTGGTAGGACTTACACGTGATGTAGTCACTGGAACCTGCAACATCACTAGAGGATTGTTGGAAGCTTTTTTGGACTCCAGTGGACCTATTAGGTAAATGTATGCACATGTAATGTTACATGTGTACTTGAAGCATTTGGTAGTTATATTCTATTGTGGACTATACATGTTCGGTTATTATAACTTTCTTGTTTTTTTTTATTGTTTTACTGTTTTAGGTGAAAATCGTTATCTTTTGTCAGCAGTGTAAAAGGTATATATAGTCTTTTTGATCAGTTATATCTATTTTTTAAATCAATAAATATACTTGTATAATTGTATTAATTTTGAGTGAATGTCTCTCTTGTATTACTGTAGTTACCAAAATAGCCAAAAGGAGATGAAAATTGTTCGACTACCAGAGGTACATTTTGTATATTTTTAGTGTGTGGGTGACTCTATGTGACTATGTGTTGTTGTATAATAAAAATAGACTTTTGATTAAGTCCAATCAAAAATGTTACTTTACCAAAGTAAATTACCAAAACTATTATAAAATAATTTACTAGTAATAATATATAGTATGTTCTCCTTCTATATAATATATATAATTATGTATATTGTCTATATTTATATATATATTGTCTGTATTATGTCTTATTTATTGTCTATATTATATATATTGTCTATATTATGTATATTGTCTATATTATGTATATTGTCTATATTTATGCATATTGTCTATATTATGTATATGTCTATATATTATGTATATATATTATATTATGTATATTGTCTATATTATGTATGTTGTCTATATTATATATATTGTCTATATTATGTATATGTCTATATTATGGCCTATATTGTATATATTATGCAATTGTCTATATTATGTATATTGTCTATATTCTGCATATGTCTCATATTATGTATATTGTCTATATTATGTATATTATCTATATTATATATATTGATAGTATATATTATGCATTATTGTCTATATTATGTATATTATCTATATTATATATATATATGTTTATTAATCACTTATACTACTTGTATCATTCACAGGTTTTGTGTATACATCTTAAAAGATTCCGATTTGATGCTTTCTTTATAGTAAATTAGTCGTTATATTGAGTTTCCTTTAACTGTCTTGGATATATCTCCATATATGAAAATCAATAGATCAAGGTTAGTATTGAACACTAACAAAAGATACTTTAACATTTACTTTAATTCTTTGTGTACAGATCTTTCTTATCAATATGAACTTGTCTCTGTTGTCACACATATTGGTGGAGCAGGAGGTATGGTCTGATATAGTTATTAATTACTGTTATATTGTGTGGGTGGAGCAAGTTATATTAACAGTTATATTATATAATGCATGACTCAGATCTAAATCTGACCTATAGGTGCTAATCCTTGACTCAGAGCTAATTCTAATCAGATATTTTCTTAGCCGTTACTAACTCTACCATACTACTTTACCAATAGAGTTCTTGCTGTAGGTCAAGTTTTAGCTTTGGGGTTAACATTAACTATATGGAATGTAATGGAATGTAAATGGCTGTACACATGTTACTTTATTTCCCTGAAGCCCTTTCTTTGTATATTTGTTTGACCTTATCATCTTATACATTTTCTTTTTAAATTATTATTAAAATGTAGGAGGTCACTATGTCTCTTATGCTAAAACAGTGACTCCATAAGTGGTATGAATTTTAATGACTCTGTGGTCAGTCCAATATCAACTAATGATATTCCTGATGTTGAAGGCTATCTTTATTTTATCAGTAAGTGTGTGTGTGTGTGTGTTTGTGTGTGTGTGTGTGGTGTTGTTTGTGTTTGTGTGTGTGTGTTTGTGTGTGGTTGTGTGTGTGTTGTGTGTGTTGTGTGTGGTGGTGTGTGTGTGGTGTGTGGGTAAACTGATGTGTTGCTGTATTTATAACATGAAAATTAATGTTTGTTTTATTTATAAGTAGATTGTTATACTATTAGCATGGGCAATTTCAATCCCATACTTCCATAATTTATGAAGAGTCGATCACAAATAAAGATAATTGTGCATAAATATATAATACTTGTCCCCCACTTAGAGAGGAAAGGAGTTGTTGTATCATTGTACGGCACCTGATATTCATTATAAGCTGACAACTAGTAACCTACCAGGATTATTCTTGAGCCAATTTTCATCCAGCTTATTCTCATTCCAAATTTTATAACGTATTAATCTCTGCTATGCAGTTACAGATTATATTAGACTCTTCCTCTCTAAATAAATGATTGTTGTACTGAGTCTAGAGCATGACACTTCTTTTAAAACAGATCAACATAATTTTTTATAACATTTTCATTTAGTATTTTATCTATATAACAAAGTCAAATAACTCTTCATTACCAAAACATTACCAGTTCTCCTTTTTATTATTTCTTTTATTAGACGTTGTCCTACTAAACAGTAGTTTCCAATCAAAATTGCAGACATGTAAGTTATTTAATTAAATAACACTTAATTATTATATATGTGACCATAAATACGAAAATGGTACCTAACACGCAAGTTAATTTTGAACAAATTCTTGTGTAGAAATGGTTGCTACGCATCCATCTTGGAGTAGAAAGTCGATCCAATTTGGTATTCATGAAGGTTAATCATTGATCTCTTTACATAATGAATTTTAATAACTTCCGTTTAAGATGGCTGCATAGCAAACAATTTATACGCAAGCGTTCACTCGAAATTTGTTTGCGCGTTAGGTACCATTTTCGTATTTATGGTCACATATAATCCAGAAGTTAAGATTGTTTATTGCATAACTTGTACTGTATCTAATGCTATTTATATCCACTATAGTACCCTATCCTGAAACACTCATTCCATCTGATGATGTTTGTTACATATCTCGTCGTTGGTTGATGCTTAGAAACACATGTACAAATCCAGGAAGGCATACCGGATAGGGTGTGGTCAATATCTTCTACATATAAAGTGTTTAAATGAAAAAAGACTTAAAACGTACCCATGTTCTTTAATAAATAAGCAGGTTTCTAAAAGTATTGAAATATTACCTTCAAAAATATTATTTTTTGTATCTGTGTTTAACATTTTGTACTAAATATATTTAATTTCAAAAATTCTTGAGTATAAATTCAGTCATACTTTAATTATAAAAATAGAGGGTTGCTACTTGAGATATCAAAACAACAGGTTATTCCACTCAATCCCCCTTTATGAAGTCTCTACAATGACTCTGTATTATATATCACACACATCTATCAATAAGCAACTAAATAGTGAAGTACAATTATACTATTAAATTGTTTGTCTAATGATAAATTGTTCTCAAATATAGGTCCATTGATTTCATATCACTTTGCCTGTGAACATGGAGGTAAGACCACATCATCACTAATTGTACATGTACATATAATTTCTACAGTTTTGGGGTCAAAGATGAACATATATATTATTACCTTTCATGAATATTGATAGGGGTCTTGCCTGGTTGTGAAGAAGCTGCTAAGACACTGGCTATACCTGTTATGAGAAGGAATAATGGCTAGAACTAATTGAAAGGTAGACAAATTATACAGAACTCACTTCATAGAAACTTAAAATAAATATAAATAGTTAGCTACTCAGTGAGATTTATCATAATTTTAAAACCTTTATAACATTGAATGTTTTATTCTTAAAGCCAGACATTGTTAAGGGAATTAATTAACAACGGAATTATTCTTTGATTAAGAAGTGATCTTAACCAAATCTGTATTAACTCTCTAAAATTGTTCAAGTTCCTTTTATTAATTGACAGATATGGTAGGACCACTTATGTCGTATCTTGAAAAACATGTCAACAAGTGTCAGGTATATATTACAATGTAGACAATATTTTGTTATGTACATTTCTACCAATAAATAATAAAAAGTTTTTCTTTCCTACATGCACTGTTACCATATTAATGCAAGTGTTTACATGTTCATGAGTACATTCTTCCCTTTACTAGGCTTCTCTCTCAGAGCTCAAACAACGTCGGAAACATAAGGAGACTAATAAAGGTGGTCAACAGGTATCAAAAGTTCCACTATGAAATCATTTGACAATTATATTTAAGTATTATCACTGTACATGTAACACATTGATCTCTGTGCTTTATAAAAAGTACTATATTTTAAATGTTGCTGTAGTACTGAGTAAGTATTTCTTGTTTTATTAAGATTTCAAGCAATAACAAAGGAAAACAGAAAATAGTCCTTCTTCTCACGTCTTTGGTTAAAAACAATGGCCAAGATTTCATCCACTGTACTTCATTAGGTATGGTAGATATTCCAATGTCAATAAAGTATTCTCTTATAGATACAGAGATACAAACCTCCAGACCAATTGATAACTTCTTCTTTATTGACAGTATTACCTGATAATACTATAAAAATGAATACAAGTAGTAGTTCACTAGTTTTATAAGGTAATACACATTAGTTTGGTCTGAAATATTACATAAGCACACTTCTTTTCTGTATAGAGTCCTCAATATCGTTCTATTATATTACCAGTATGTTAGTATGTTCATGGTATATATGGAGGTGGTCCTTTCATTGCTACTAGGTCTAGAGAATAGATTATGAGCATGTTGTGGAATCATTCTTTATAAACTTTGTATGTTTGTGTGTGTGTGGTGTGTTGGATACAATTAGTAAATATAATATTCATACTGTTCCTATTTGGACAATAATATTACATTAATTATTTAATTTGTAATAAAAGGATTCTTGCTGATTTTGGGCTTAAAGTTATACTGATAATAAAAATTTGACAATATTAAATTTGACATGCAACTAGGTAGGTCAGTAAATGTTATATCAATGAAGGAGTAGTTGAACTCCTGTCTGGTGCTCTGGTCGTGTATGATAACATCTGATAAGTGTAGACAGTTAGAATAATAACAGCAATGACTACTTTATTATTAATAATGACGGCGATATGTTATAGGGGAGAATCCATTATTCTCTTGTCTTTGTACAAGGTACTTTTTCCAATTGTTGGATTCAGTAAAGGTCATCCCCCTCAATCCCACTATGGAGTAATCGGAACTCCATATTAAAAAGAGGAATCAATGTACAAGGAAAAGAAAATACTGGACCATAGGGATTGAAACTTGCAACTTTTAGACTTTACACTGCAGATCTCTACCATGGAGCTGAAATACAACAGTCCAATTGAATGAACAATGCTACACATTATTGAGTAGTTAAAATAATATATATCATTAGGATACGGTGCTTTGAGTGGTCGTGAATATCAAAATAGTTTATTTCTACTTTCGTTGCTATTGCTGAGCCAAATGTCTCAGCTTCTGAAAATACTCCAAATAATTGTGTGTAAATATCTGTTATATACCCTCTTGTTTGTTGCTTCATTGCTGATAAGTACTGGAAGATCAAAACCAAGTCCATCCATTACTAGACTATATAGATGATGTCCTCCTAAGAATAATATAAGTTATATTAACACCCTTTATGACTGGCGAGTTTTCTGCATTTAATAACTATTGTCCTTTACAAAGTGAATTAACTAACTACATTGGACTCTCCCTAACCTGGAAACATCTCATAAAGTAATGTTTCCTCTGTATAATTCCATATTACTAAAAATACAATAGCATCCTTTAGGGCTGATGCCAGAGTTTCAGACAAGGAAGTTCCCCTGTATATAATGTATGCTTGTATAGTATATATACCTGTTTTGTAGTAATGCATTGTAGGAATATTTCATAGACTGGATTGGAAGCGATGGATGTTTCTCTGCCTCTGTACACAGTGAAGTATTTGTAGTTGGATATGAATGATAGTACGCAATGGATAATAATCCATGTGTAAAAAACACCCGATAAATAAGATTGTTATTGAAAAAGAAACAGTATTGCTAAAAATTTAAGAAAAGAAAAGAAAAGTGCTTCATACATGTAATTATATGCAACCTATATAATTGTATATAAGTTGTGATTGTGTCCAAATTTTAGTGATAGATTTGATTATAATGTACAATAGGGTTCCTTTGCAATTTGAGGATGTACTGTGTTTTGTACAAATTTTCCATCAGTTTAAAATGAGTACAGTTCTATTATGACACTCTAGAAACTGCTAAATTTAAATCTAAATTTTCTACTGTCCTTCTTCTGTGTAGTTTCAATCTAGAGATCTGATATGTTATTAATTGCTTACAACATTTCTCCTATTGTTGGCCATACAACTGTGAAAATTGCTGCAAAAATTGTTGCAATGAGCGAGAGAAAAAAGTTTCTATTACGTACAGTACAAACATACACTAAAAAAGAAAGGATAGTCAAACACTATTATTTGCATCTGGACTACTGCTAACCTGTAGTACCAGTACTTTCTATTAAGCTGTTTCAAATGGGAAATAAGGATTCGATCGGAGTCTGTCTTCTAAACAGACTCTGGTTTTCTTTCCAGGAAGAAATTAAACAATGTGCAACACCATGTCGATGTATTGTTACCAGGTAACGGAGGGCGCGGTTTATCGGTCTTTTTGAGCCACGCCCAGTAAAGTAGATGGGCGCATGGTTCTGAGCTCCAAACTAAGTACAAAAATTGGCTCAGGAATACGCCAAAGTAAGTAAACTACATATTACAATCTGTTGCCATAGTGATATAAGTTGGTTCATTTGTCTATTTGTTCTTTTATGAATATAGTTACGAGCACAAGTAATGTTTAAAGCAAGGTGTGTGAAAGCTGAGCAGAAAACAAGCTTGCTTTTGGAGGTAAAAACAATAAACTATAACAAGGAATTACTCAATTACAAAATGATGTCATCAATGATTTTATTTAAATTCCTTCTACTAGGAGGAGCTGCGAACGAAAGACCAAGCTCTCAGAAAACCGTGTCCAGGAACATGAGTCCTTAGCTTTCGTAACCACAGTCAGTTTGTAAGACATCCAGTATTATATTTATAATGTTAAGACCATTACTAAGAATTGAGGTCAAAATTAACTGGTCATAGATACAGTACTGTAGCTATCTATAATCATATCATAATACTTACTCCTTGAGTTCTTGGGTTTGAGGTCATTTGGGATTATTTACATACTAAATGATCCTCTTTGTTTTTATATGTAGTTGTCAAAAACGTGTTGCCATGCTTCAATGAGTTAGATTCTCATCCAAATTCAAAAGAAGAAGGTATAGCAAAATATGATTGATCACCATGTATAATTTTTGATGGGTTATCATTTACATTTAAAGTAAACACATTATCATACAATATGGGTTTTCTATTGTTATATGCATGTAACATTACGATATGACCTTTTTAATGTTCATTCAAATGTGATAGGAACCTCATGGCAGTTTTGGGCCCACCTTCTGATATCCAAAATGAAGACTTAGCAGCTCAAAATTAATGAGAAGTGAACACTTACATACTAAGGTGGTATATATGTATGTATGTGTTGTTGTGTGGTGTGTTTATGTAGCCAATGTTCATAAGCAATATACATAATGTAGATCATGCATAGCAAAATCAGATCATAGGTTTTCTTTAACCAAAAAACAAGAATAATTTTAATGAAATTATTGTAGATCTTGCTCATAAACATTTAACTACAATATAATCTAATAATAACAAAATACTTAAGTCAAATAATTCTTGTCCGTCTCATTCTATTATAATTATTGAAATTACTCCAAATCTCAAAAACAATAACTATTAAAAAAAAATGCTCCTTAGAGCAGGTGATATTAAATTTTACCAATGAAATAATCAACT
>NW_024533751.1:0-31548 GCF_016097555.1 Gigantopelta aegis | reverse complement strand
AAAAATAAATAAAAGAAAGAAGAGAGGATCGGACTATTTAATAATATTAAAAAGGAAGTAATTTCAACGTAAAATTTTGAACGAAGGTCTAAAAGTTTAAAGTCAGATCTATATGTCCACGTGAGTGGCCTCGTTACGGCCGTTACGGTGCACAGCTTGTAGGAACGAGATGGGTTGTTTTATTTTGCTCGTATTGGTCTCTACTGTTAAAGAATTACTGTCCTGGGTTGTATTTTATATGTGCTCACAACGCTACAGGTTTTGACTGCACACACTGTCAACCAGGTAAAAGGGCAATTAACGAGTACCGGGACGTAGATAGATCCTAATTAGTACACATCAACGCGACGTAGAATTAATTTTAAGACCATTTATACAAGTTTATCTACTTCCTGGGCCATAACCTCCACGACTAGGTCATTGAATGTCGTTTTGCGTCTTAAATAATACGTATAAAAGACATGTATGTAGTAGCGACAGGTTTCCTCTCTCACTCAAGACTAGTATCAAAATATCTATTAATATTGTGTTAGACGCGAAATAGTTGTAGCTTATATTGTGATGATGTGTTAAACAAATAGTAATTTCCATTAACTGGAGTTACTGTTGTTAAGTAGACATTAATGTAACCGACATAGCTAATTTCTCTTTCATTCTTTATGCACCAAGAACATCAAAGTACATACCATCTAACATTCCTTAAAAAACGGGAAATAAAATATACAGCGATGTATAAGTATTAGTCATATATCATCTATTCGACATCCGGTACTTTAACAAGTGGAATAATCCATTGATTTAGACATAAAACACCAGCTGTTTGTATGGACCCTGTACTACTACACTAGACACTGACGTACCTGAACAGTTCGGCAGGGGAGCAGCAGGAATCCAGGCACCATGAGCCCCGCACACCCACCACTGACGATGATCAAAACCAAACGGCAGAGAGGTCTCTCCAGAACAGAACACCAGACACACATTGGCCATGTCCGTCTTCCAGCCATTGCACACTTTGGCGCCGTTTTCTGGAACATTCAGCTCCGGACACGGGGTGGCTATGGTAATTTAAAATATTAATTAATAGGTGGGTTTTTTTGTGAGGTTCTTTTAATAATATTATCTCTGAACAAGCCACCACCACTACCACTACTACATATACTATTTGTAGTACTGCTCTGCTATGACCATCAATACATTCACTGCTACTGCTATTTCTACCGCTGCTGCTGTTAAGTACTACTACTACTACTACTACTACTACTACTACTACTACTACTACTACTACTACTACCACTACTACCACTACCACCACTACTACAATAAGAAAAATAATAAATCGACTTACGTCTGACTGAAATGACAAACTTGTATTCTGAATGGAGTCCATTGAACGCTTTCGTGGCCACGTACTGCACTGTGAATCATCCCACGGAAGCTGAGCATAGCCATCCGGGTAGTTAGTGGTGACGGTGACCTCGTGGTCCAGTGGGTCTGATGCTCGAGGAACTACCCAGGTCACGTTCACGGTGGAACCAGTAGCATATGCAGTGAAATTTTGTGAGCAGTTTCTAAACACCGGCGGTTGAATATCTGCCAAAAGTAATCGAAAAGAGATTGGTTACTGTATTAGTGGAGGCGTTGGCACCAATGACATTTTCAGTACTAATTATGACTCATCACGATTTGACAAACACAAAATGACATAATAGAGTACAAAATATGTATGTTTAATTCTATCATCTATCAAGACTGTGACTATCGGGGTGGTGTATGTATTGTTTGCATTGCATTACATTGCATTGCATTGCAATGTATGTATGCATGTATCTCTCTCTCTCTCTCTCTCTCTCTCTCTCTCTCTCTCTCTCTCTCTCTCTCTCTCTCTCTCTCTCTCTCTCTCTATCTGTCTCGTTGTTTATTTGTCTATCTCTCTGTCTGCCTGTTTATCTCTCCATCTAGACACCTACTAATACAATTTTTACACCTCTGCCTTTCCGTCTAATCAAACTCAAAAAATCAAAAATCAAAAATCACTACAAGAACTAACCTTTTAGTAATAATCTTATATTTACACGTGTTCACTGTTAATTACAGGTACATAAAATATTTTAAAGAGAAATGATCTCTAATCATCTCACCATTTTCACAGTGTACTCCGCTGTACCCGGGTGGACATCTACAGGTGTACTCGTCAAGTCCATCCACACACGTGCCAGAGTTCTGACACGGGTTACTGGCACACGTGTTCACAACTGTAAAACAGTGCATCAATGCATTACAAACATAAATATTAAATCTCTGAACATCCACACACGTGCCTGAAAACTATGGGTTCACAACTGTAGAACAGTGCATCAAGGTATTACAAACATAAATACTAAACCTCTGAACATCGGCACACGTGCCAGAATTCTGACACGAGTTATTGGCACACGTGTTCACAACTGTAAAACAGTACATCAAGGTATTAGAAACATAAATACTAAATCTCTGAACATTAACACACGTACCAGAATTCTGATTAGTTCTGACTAATTGCTGACACACATGTACACAACTGTAAAACAGTGCATCAGGGTATTACAAACACAAATGTTAAATAGTTTAACATCCGCAGACGTGCCACAGTTATATGTGTTCACAACTATAAAACAGTTCATCAATGAGTTACAAACATAAACATCTGAACATAAACACACAAGCCAGAGTTCTATGTGTTTATAAAATGAATTTCATTTTACAATCAAGTTACATTGACAGTTTTGTACAACGCTCGAGTACTTACATATACATCTTGGCTTTGCTCCACTCCATATCCCATTACTCTGACACATCTGTTGATTGTTGCCGCTCATGTTGTAGTACTGGTTACAAGAATACCTAACGGTGTTGCCGTAGTTGTAGTTGTTGCCGTGAACCTGACCATTAGTGATGGACCCCGGCGATCCGCATGTTACAACTATGAACAGATAAAAAAAGTGATTTGTTTTAAATTTTGTATGCATTTGTACTACAATAAAGTGCACTTACAACGGACGTAGTTAGAACGAACTACTGCACAGAATGAACAGATCGTAAAGTCCTGTATTATTTCCATATACATTAATAACAAAGTTATGCAAATGTGTACAACGAACTAATGCTATAACGAACTAACTATCACGGTTAACTTCTGTAATTATGTACCACGAACTGCTGCTATAACGAACCGATATTCCTGGTCACTCGCAGTTCGTTATAAAAGTACTTTACTCTGGGGGACCATCAAGCTTCTATTATTTCCCATTAAATTGTTGTAATGATTTTCATCCGTTACGAGCTCCCCTGCGCGTGCTGTAACCTCACCGTGGTGCAGGGGTGTAACATTCTCTTTGAGAATGGCCAATACAGCACAAATTGAAGTTTGAAGTTTAGAGTAAAAATTCGGTGTCCGTAAAATTCTGTGATATTTGTATTTGTATTTTTGCACTTTTGCACAGTTCTTAACACTGTTTTTGTTTAAACCTTGAATTTGTATATTGATGTTGATCATCACTTTATTTATTTGCATTACCATAGTTTGACACCCAATAGCCGATGTATTTTTCGTGCTGGGGTGTCGTTAAACATTCATTCATTCATTCATTCCGTTACGAGCTATAGCGAGTAACACGTAATAATTAGTTTACTTGGGACATAAATTTGATATTATCTAGTAAATCGTTTATTATCATCTAATACTATTTTAACACATACTGTGCTTACAATTAAAACACAACCCATACATTTGTGTGTGGAATATTTGTTAACGAATACTAAATCCAAAGATATTATATTTAAAATGCCACAGAATAATAACATGTTTTTCGTTTTTTTGTCAGGTATAAGGGATATTATTTTTGTGTGCATGCTCATTATTGAACAGAATATACTTTTGTACCTGATACTTTTAGTACTGATTCGAAAACTGTAGTCCTGTTCAATTGATTAGACCCTAAGTTTTTTGCAACTGTTAGTTTAATTCCTATTCAATCCTTGTTGTCTTTACATTTGCATGAAAACAAACCCAAAACGCGACAGGTTTTATATACAATTCATCATCTAAAATGTACGAAGTTGACCAATTTGCCATTTTACAAAAAAAAATTCTGTATGTTTTGAATGCAGGTTTTTTCTCCTATAAATAACTAACGCTATTTGCATAACAAATGCATCACTCTATCGTGTGTTTCAAACTAATGTTCTTTTCCACCTTTCTAGCGGAATATATTGTATTATGACCTATATTTGAAGAAGTCAATAAACAATTCAGGTGCGGATTCAGGCCAGGTGACACGACCCCCTCCCCCCTCTATTTTTTTGTCAAACAATATGTATTACAGAATACACAAAAAATTAAAACTTATCCCATCCACCTGTTCAAAAGCAAAAACGGGTTTTGGGTCCCAGCTATTAAAAAACTTGTGGATCCGCGCCTGTTATGTAATTAATGTAATGTACTGATACAAAATAAATAAGTTTGGGAGATATTGGGGATAAAACACTGTAAATTAACTATAAGATAAGTTGATATATTATGACTGTCAGGTTGTACGTCCACGAATAATACACAATATTTATTAATTACTAATGCACCGGCAACTGTTCATCTGAAGGCCACGTTACCTTTTAGTGAGGCGGGTTGGGGTGAGGTCTTAATCTTGTGATGTTCATTGTGACATATTGCACACACACGTGGCCAGACATTGTATACTCGCGATTGCTGGAGGCGTGTCCCTTTGTCCAACCCTACATCCACCTCTGGCTTCGTATATAGGTGTATTTTATTTGGTTTTATATTGATTGGCCGTGTTTTGTAATACACGTTTACATTTGTTCAATTGATAGGTTGTTTGATAGTGACTGATAATGAATGTCATGGGAATAAATTGTCTTCAGTGTTAAAGAGTTAATATATGCATTGAACGTTATATGCTTGATGGGTAGGGAGAAGCAACTTGATCAACTTGATCACTCGACGAACTCATTTCTCCATTACTGTCTTCGTTACGGGAGATTATCACAGGTGGTATCTTATTTCTTATAAAAGTATTCTGAGTTCAAACCAGGTGCCAGTTCTTTCCTTACCGTGGTCATTTTACCATCATCATGTCGAGCTATGTGCCCTTTTACTTGACGCCAAATCAGTTCTGTTGGATTCAGTTCCGAATGTCTTGGCGGCAGTCTTAGGCATAAGTGTCCATGGCGTTCGGCAATATCACCAGTAACAAACTCTGGTGCACATTTGTTACTTTTTACAAGATCATAAAGAACTGGTTTTGTCATGTTATTCTCAAAAGGTATTTTCTTAGTTCGTAGCCACGAGTGTGTGTTGTCCTTCTTGGCGTTGAATTTAGGACATCGTGTTATCTCAGTTATTTTGTTGTGGTAGCTAGCATTATCCATGACGATGACAGAAGGCTCTGATAAAGAAGACATAAGTTGTTCTTCAAATCATTTAATAAAATATTCATGATTCATCTCACCATGGTAGTCTCCGTCTGTGTTTTTAGATTCTAATACCAGTCGCAACCATCTATCAGTCCATATTTATCACAGCCAGCATGACAGATAATAAGTCGTTTTCCCTTCCCAGTCATCAAACATAGTTTAGGAACTCGATCAGTAGTGTCTAATTTAGGCAGGTGATTGACGGTGCTTGTGCCGGATGGATAGCTGTCCAGTGCTGGGATGTTGTATGGTTAACGTGCACCCACGTCACATCTTAATATACTAATAAATACCCCTGTTCTCGTAAACTGGATACTTCATGGAGATAGGAAAGTCTCCCGTCTGATATATTGGCATCTTCGAAAATCACTTTCCCAGTTGTAGAAATATGCTGATATTTAAAATCGAGGTCGTGAAGTGTTCTACATAATGTCGATATCGATATGTTAATTCCGCATTCCTCCCTCAAAGCCCAATTAATCTTATGTAATGTAGGTAATTCGCCTCTCTATAAAATCGGTATACTCGTTGTGTACTAACATCTTTATCAAACAAATCGATAAGTTTTCGGTCAGGTTCTTTAACAATGCATTCTCCGACGCAATATAACCGTAAATAAAATGTGTTGAGTGCGTCGTTAAATAAAACATTTCCTTCCTTCTGTGCTCGGATTGGTAGTGTTAATATTTTTTATACTTCTTTTCAATGTTGAAACTGAAACTTTAAGTGCAGCGGCAACTTATTCGACAATTCGATAAGCGGCATATCTAGGTCTACCACGCTGATATTCGTCATCAAGATAATCAAAAACGTTCTTAATATAATATTTTACATCAACTGAAATGCTTTTGGATTTACCCACATTTTACTCAATAATGTAGTAGTACATTTTCTGTGAACTTATATACCCTTCTATACTTGTATTTCATATGGTTTACACAATACTACAACAGCATGTACAATCATAGATCATACTTCGAAAATAATATGTTATTGACATCGACTTGATATGTACAAGCAATGTATTTTGGACATTCAGGGCTATGTCTAGTGGATGGGCAAGCGGTGGAACCCTCGAAAAAGTCGGGACAATAGCTTTTTGGTTTACAAAATTGCTTTGCGCATTACAAAAGTACACCCCCACTCCCAAGCACCACCATAAATACTATAGATTTGACCACAAGGGATCCCAATTAAAAGAAAAGAAAACCAATGTGGAAAGGGGAGTCTACCAGACCTAATACTGTGGACACCCCGACCTTGTGTAAGCTGATTTCTGTTTGTTACTACACCCCAGTTGTGTTAGGTTAGGTACGATATGTAAATATATAATTTATAAACTAAAATTGAAATAAATAATATTGGCAAAATTGATTCAATAACTTAGTGTCTAAACAATTGAACAGGATTATAGTTACAGCGTCCTTAGCGTGAATGCGTTTTGCCAATCAGGAACTATGGTGATGGTTCAGTGTTTTTATCTCACCATATGTTTGTATTTAGTTACGAGTATATTGTTCTGTATACCACAGGAATATATTTTGAAACTGTTCTCTTAAATTGTCTCATATACTTAATACTCCTTGTAAGCGCATCCATTTCCCCAATATAAATATCTTTGTTTGACACCCAGTATTCGATATATTGTTTGTATGGATGGCGTTAAACAAACACACATTCATTTATTAGTGCATTAATTGTTGAATTACTTTATTAATTCATTTATATTTTATTCATCCTTTCCATCCTTTCGTTCATTCATTCATTCATTGATCCATTGTAAGTGAAATGTTTGATGTTTTACATCTAAGGATATGTTTACTTGAACATCCAGAATATCTTTAGGTGTGTTTGCATAATCTTTTGTATGTCTTTTGTTTTGTTTTGGAAAGCATGAACTATGAGTTTGAATTGTTCCTGTGTGGACCCATTCTCTGATTTCGGTATGTGCTGTCCTCTCTCTCTGGGAAAGTGTATATAAAATATCCATTGCTGCTAATAAAAACATGTAGACTACGAGTAAACAATTACCAAAAGTTTGACATCCAGTATCCGAGAATGAATAAATCATTGTGCTTTAGTGGTATCATAATACAAAACAAACTTTAACTTGTTTGTTTAAAAAAACAAAAAAACAAAAAAAACATGCAGTAGTCGGCACGCGGTAATTTTTTGGCAGGGAGAAAGTGTTTGATGTAATGCGCGAAATATGGATCAACCAAACATAGTTTAACATACACAGATATATAGGTTCCAGTAAACTTGTATGACTGGTTCCCGTTGCAGATAATGTACATATTTTTCAATAAAACGTGATAGCAACGTAATGGCGTAACCAGTCAGAACACTTACATTATTCTAATCTACTTGCAACGACATGGAAAGTCACTAGGCATTTAAGACTAAAATAATATTTTATTAGCAACCTTCATTGGAATGTGTATTTTTGTTGTACGCGATAATAGTTTTAGTGATGTACACTGCAAGATAACTGAACTCAAAATAGATGTATATCAATTTATTTGTAATAGAAAATAGTACTTATACAAATAAACACTATTCACATATCGCCAATCAAAGCAGTAGTTTGTTTTTATATTAATGTTTAGGCTAAGACGTATTTCGAACTAGGTCCTTGATTTAGTACAAAGCAACAAAATAAAATGATGAGAATCTATAAGATGATAATGTATTATCTTAGCATTAAAGAAGTTACAATGTTGAGCCCGGTTTTAACGGAGTCCAAAAAGGTATGTTTCCGACAACATGTCCAGAAAAGTAGGTTAGGTATGGCTTTTGTTTTGTTTGTTTTGATGTTTTTAAAAACAAAATGAAACAAATGTAGAATGGTTTGTGTCGGCAGTCACAATTAAAGTCAGTCGGGTCACCAGAAACACACCATTTTATTTTTGCCAAATGCGATTTGTTATTTGTACACGTTACCTGTGTCACAGCATCTTCCTGTCCACCCAAGGTGGCATCTACACGGATAACCATTGTACACGCCATTGTTGCACACTTTATTGCACGTCTGCCTCTCCGAGCCCATGTCGTTGCTAGCGCAGGCTTCAAATGAATTGCATTGAGGTACGTTATGGTGCCAGACAAGTCGAGTATGGTATTGTGTACCATAGCACCGACTTGTACATTCAGACCACGGCCTCCATTCTCCCCAGTAACATCCACAGGAATCCCACGTTGGAGCACGTGGGGCACCAATAGGTTCCATGCACAGAACCAACGCAAGGCCGGCTAGCAAAGTTCCAGCGTTGAAATGCTGATGGTCAAAAAAGTATTTTAATTTCCATAATATATTTCTTATTTCACTAAACTATATTTAGTATATAAATGCTATTTGAAATACGTATTTTGCTTCAGACACTGTAGGATGAAATAAAAGGCTTAGCCTCAAGCCTTTTTAATTTTGATGTTCCGAACATTTAAAAAAAAGTATTTTTATTTACTGATGAACACCTAAACGTATTATGCTTAGACAACTGTTTAATATGTTCAGGTGATTATAGCAGAACAAGAACAACGTTTCTTAAAAACAAACCAAATAGTGTGCCAGTACCTTAGATTGCACCAAAGTCAATGCTATAAACCTTGTGCCAAAAATATTTATGACAAAATAATCACTCCCAAATTATACATCAACATGCTTTACCCCAAAACCACTGTTCACGTTAAGCTTTGATTGTAATATAATATTCACTACTGTTAATAAGACCATTGCACTAAAAAAGACACTGCTGTACTTAGAACAGACAACAACAAAACCCCACACTGTTCTGTCTAAATTAGTGAGATCTAAAGCCCTGATCGTGTGCATTTTGCATTCTCTCTCAATCCAGTCAAAAGGGGTCGTGATTTAGCTCGAGTCAAAAGATCGAACCCATCGGTGGACCCATTTCCTAATAGTTTGTCGCCGTCCCAACCAGTGACCCACGACTGGTATGTCAAAGGTCGTGGTATGTGCTGTCTTGTCTATGAGGAAATGCATATAAGTGATCCCTTCCTTTTAATGTAAACTCCTCCCCCCCCCCCCAACATCTAACGTGCTTCCTCTGAAGGCTACGTGTCACAGTTACCAAAATTAATATTTTAATATGTGATATCCAGTTGTCAGTGATTAATTAATCAATCTGCTCCAGCAGTGTCGGTAAACAAAACAAAGATTATTCAATCCAGCCGGACTATATTAAAACAAGGTATAGAGGAGTATTTGTTAAACCGGATTATATTAAAACATGGTATTGAGGAGTACTTGTTAAAACGAATGTTTGATACGGTAGGTTCGATTGTACGTCAGTTACTTTACATGTAAAACTAATATAGCAACCAGAATCGCCTTCAATCCAGAGTGAGTTCACCGCTAGGCTAAATGGGTATCTCTAAGACCGTGTCAAGTAGTCTCATACCGAAATGGAAATACTACGGCTTCACCATTCATCTTATCATTATTCATGTTTGTAATGTTAAAAAAAGTAAATAAATGTATTTGTGGCGTTTTAAAAAATTAAGACAATTTAATAATTTTATTGAAAGTTTTGGAAGTTTGATCAACATCAAAATCAAGTCTTTATAGTTCGTATAATGTTGAGAATTGATGGTTGTGATCAAAATTAAAATCAAGATCCGCAAAGTTACGATAGGTTGCAGGAGTAAAAAAAGATTATAGAGCTATTTAAATATATAAACAATTGTACAAACATAAAGTATATTCCTTTGTACAGAGCCAACATTAATTCCTTTTATAGATAAAATTTGAATGAGCGATACGATGGGTCCTGCTATATACCAGTTCGGCTCAAGCGTATCATAACATTGGCGTAGCCATGGGAGGTAAGGGGGGGGGGGGGGGGGGGCGTCATAGTGCAATGCCCCAAAATCAGACCTCTTTTTTACCCACCACCTTTTATATTTGCCTGTCGCTTCATATCATTTGTATAAGACAGTGCAAGGGTACTCCATCGATGTTGGTGCCCCCAAATATTAAATCATGGCTACGATACTGATCATAATGTAATAAAGTAATGATTCTTATTTTTGAAGAACTGTCATTTTTGTAACAAATATTCTATTCTTTATCTCTAACTACATGCATACTTTAAAAACCATATTAGCGTAAAAGGTTTCTTATAAACAGCTCCACGTCGTGGGTTAATTGCTCTTTATAATAATATATAACCTGGATTTAAGCTGGGTCTCAAATAGTATTAGCATTTTAAGAAATTTGGTCTGAAAATCTGTAGCTGAATTAATGTTTCAATTAATCAAAAATTAAACTGGTGGCACAAAGAGCATGTGAATTTCGAATAGCGTTTTGGCTAGTACTTAATGAACTATAGGGCTTGTTTATGTCTTATACGTGTGTAACTACATACATACACGTGCAACTACATACCTATACATGTAACTACATACATTTACAATACTTAAAATCGCGCTTTTATGTGAAACGGGTTTCGTAAATTCAGTAAATATATGTGGTGTATGTCTGTGTGTGTGGTGGTGGTGGTGTGTGTGTGTGTGTGTGTAGTGTGTGTGTGTGTAGTGTGCGATGTATGTGTGACGTTTGCGTCCGTGTAACGTATGCGTATGTGTATGTCTGTGTATCTTTATCCATCTCTATAATGCATGTATATCGCCAATCTTACCATTACGTCCTAACTTCTTTGTTGCAGCAGTAATCGATGGTCCGTGCTGAATGACTATGCCTATGCGCTGACACCACTAAAACACTAACAGTACCTTGTGTAATCCCACGAAAATTACTTCAGTCATAGGCTGTTCCTAGAATTTATATCTGGGTTGAATGAATGCTAACTACATGAATAGGAGGGGAGTTTTATTTCAATATGACGAACTAATTGTGAACATCTAATGGCGCGTTGAGTACTTCCTTGTTACTTGAGACAAGACGTAGCTCACCGGTTGAGCGATTACCTGAGGTGCAGTGGGTCGCAGGATAGGCTGCTCTCTATGGACTTGTAGTTCCCCGTCCCAAAGGCCGTGGTATGTACTGTCATGTCTATAAGAAAGTTCTTATAAAATACCTTTTGCCGCTTTATTGGTAGAAATAGCATGCTGGGTGACAGCGAATTTTCTCTCTATCTTTTTATCGACGAAGTGTTGAAATATGTTAGACACCAAATGGCCGTGGTTTTAAAGTATGCTTATGTAATGAAGAATACACGTTTAACTGTCCATTCTTGAAAAATAACCCTTAATCCATACATGTGACGTCAAACTATTGTTTAAGATGTGTTTTTCGGCCCTTGAGGGTTATTTTTCAAGAATCGACAGTTAACCGTGTATTCTCCAACTTAATCCATGATTCATTTTTAAAAAAATTACGTGACTGCTAAATTAACTTCTATTTGATCTTTTTTTTATGAAAGTATTGTTTAAAATGGCAAAGAACATTTACAAAACTAATAATCCAAAGCGGTAGGATCCTTTCCGACCTAACGTGAACAATTCGGTCAAGAAAACCTCAGCAGTGGATAGTTGGCATTAAGCGTGATGCATGTGCTAAACGTGCAACCTCTGATTTCCGATTTATTTTCCGACAATTTTCGTTCTGTTCGCCAGAATACAGTACTATCACTACCGTATCAGGTTTATAAGGCTTAAATTACATTTTCATTTGATGATGCAGATGCTTGGCTTCCTGAGCTAATGCGTTGTACTTGTTAACAATGTACAAGTTCTGTCGGTAGTGGGTTCGAATCCCTGACCTGAACTCATAGAAAGTTCAAATTGCATTGTTTCACAGGTGTTGATTCTTGAAAAATAATATACACCTTAAACAACAGTTTATGTGACAGGTATGGATTAAGTGTTATTAAACAAATATTCCTTTTCTTTCCATAGCCTGTACCTTTCCTGCACAAAAGACTCAGGGTAATATGCCTGAACTGTAATAGGATAGAAGCTCGAATGACGGAAGGTGTGTAAACAAGAAGAGGTGGTGGACATTTTAATCCACGAATGAGACTTGTTTTTCAGAGAAAACTCTGAACTACGAGTTTCTCCAACACTAACTTTTAGAAGTTGTACGGATGTGAGAAAATACCGGTGAGATACTCAATCAGCGCTTGAGGCGTGGTGGGTCGTAGGATCGATCGCCCTTGATGCACGATAGACCCGTACCTTCTATTAACTATACACACACGCGCGCGTGCGTACACACACACACACACACACACACACACACACACACACACACACTCTCTCTCTCTCTCTCTCTTTCTCTCTCAAAAAGTCAATATAACAATGATTATGTTATGATACTAAAATGGCAGAGTATTATAGTAAAGGGGAAGCAACTCGTGTTAAAAGTTATTATAACAAAATACCTTCACAGACTAAATCACACAAAACAAAGAGTGCCGGTGAGGTACTTAATACACCCATGAGACGTTTGATGGAAAACCTTATCTATATTGATGAATATGTTACGGGTATGATTGAATTCTAATTGTGAGAAAGTTTTGCAATGGGATGGATGAACAGTTTGTTTTGGACCAAACACCATCCCAAATGGTTCCTACATGTAGTTTGGTGGTCCTGTATGCATCTGTATGCAAGATATGATCCGGACAAGGATTTACTGTTATGTGCAGTAGACCATGAAAAGTAGGTCACCATGACCTAGTAATAGTACGTGACTCATCGCCATCCCAAGTTATTCGTACATGTGAGGTTTGATGGTCCTGTATGCAAGATATGGTCCGGGTATGGATTTACTGTTATGTGCAGTAGACCATGAAAAGTAGGTCACAGTGACCTAGTAATAGTACGCGACACACTGACATCCCAAGTTGTTGTTACATGTCAGGTTTGATGGTTCTGTATGTATCTGTATGCAAGATATAATCTTGACAAGGATTTACAGTTATGTGCAGTAGACCGTGAAATGTAGGTCAAAGTGACCTAGTAATAGCACACGACACACCGCCATCCCAAGTTGTTCCTACATGTGAGGTTTGATGGTCCTATGTGCATCTGTATAAGTTACCGGACGGACTTATTGACGGACGGACGTACGGATGGACGGACAAGCCACATCATAATACGACCTATAGATGGGCGTATAAAAGAAGTACTAAAAAATAGTTCTGTCTAGCAGACAATAGACTTGGAAGAGATGGAAATTAAATATCAAGTTCAAGAGATCAGTCATTTACGAACTGCTTTAGTTTAAGGTTCTTTGGAAAATGTTAATTTATTCTCCATTTAATATTTAATTGGAATACTGTACAACAATTGTTGCTTCTTGAATATTTTCCTATTTTGATATTTTACATAACAACACACCAATGCACTTCAAAACATTCATTGCTTCTCTTACCCAAACAACCCCCCCCCCCCAAAAAAACAAAACAAAAAAACAAACAAAAAAAACACAAAAAAAACACACCCCACAAACAAACAAAAAAACCCACACAAAAAACCCACACAAACAAACAAAAAAAACCACCCAACAAAAACAAAACACTTTGGATATTAGGTTTATAAAATCCTGTTAATGAAAAACGTACATATAAAAAGTATCAACACAAACTCACTGAACAAAAACGTAACAAATAAATGACCATGAATTATGATTCAGTTGCGATCAGATTCTAGGGCTAAGTGGGTTCAGATACTCCAATTCGTTGAACAGAGATTAAGTATCTTACTCCAGAGTTTATCTAATAAGAGTCTAGGGTCTAACTTCAGAAACTATGTGCAAGAGTCATGAGTCCAAACATTATTCTTAATTTAAGTTCAAGATCCAAATCCAGTCTTGGTGAAAATACTCCCATGTCCAGACGCTATTCCTAAGCTACAAGAATATTAAATCTAATTCCAGAGTCATCGAGGATCATTCTCTTATCAAGATGATGTTTGGAATTTTAACCAGAATTTAAACCCTGATTCTATAGTTTGTGTGAAACAGTCTGGTGTTATTCATAATCTAATAGAGGTTCAGAAAGTTTTGTGCCGAGATGTTTGAAAATGACAACATCTTCATTAGAGTCATAAAAAATAAATATTACATACTGAAACGTATCTAAATATATTCATATTGGAAGAAGTCAAGTATCAATGGTTACATGCTATTTAGAGAACATTCCCCTGTGACGTAATTACGTCACTGTGCACACTGAAGAGCGACTTTGTCGGGGACGCAATCCTCCTCGTTCTTCTCACACAAGTAGCTGAACTCTGACTGCTTCAGCTTCTCCACGTACGTGCTCCTCATCCTGCTCCCATCGCTGGGACAACTCGTGTAGCGATATTCTCCAACATCCAACCCATCTCCGCCATTATCCACTGCAGGCTGGGCTGTAATAGATACAGAAAGATATAGATGTAAATGTATATATAGATATAGACTCGTGTAGCGATATTCTCCAACATTCAACCCTTCTCCGCCATTGTCCACTACAGTGTGAGCTGTAATAGATAGATATAGATGTAAATGTAGATATAGATATAGACTCGTGTAGCGATATTCTCCAACATCTAACCCTTCTTCGCCATTGTCCACTGCAGGATGAGCTGTAGTAGATACAGATATAGATACACATATAGATATAGACTCGTGTAGCGATATTCTCCAACACCCAACCCTTCTCCATCATTCCCCAATATAACAAATATCAATAATCTTGAGTGAGAACAATATCAGATCATAGCGAGAAGACCTCTATCCTTCAACATTTTGTTTAAAAAAAATTTTTACAGTCTGAATATGCAAGCTGGCAAAGAGAGGATCGTGAATTCGAGAGGGACATGCTTCACATTGAGTTTGTTCTGAGTAGAACGTTGTTTTGTGTTTTACTTTTAAATTGACATTAAGGACATCCGTGGGCGAGGGAACAATTAGCAACATTCTATTGAAATTCCACACTCATGTTCTAACATGACATAACCAACACTGAACACTGTCCTTAGTCGGACAGTTAGCCATCTGCCAAGAACGGAGGCAGAGCCAATGGTACCCATGTATTTAACACTCTACAATTAAGAAAACAAACCACTCTATAAGTAAGAAATAGCCTAAAAATTTAAACATCAAACACCAGCTCTCTGTTTTACTCAATACATTACACTAGACACTGACTTACCTGAACAGTCGGGCAGGGGCGCAGCAGGAATCCAGGCGCCGTGAGCCCCGCACACCCACCACTGACGATGATCAAAACCAAACGGCAGAGAGTTGTCTCCAGAACAGAACACCAGACACAGATTGGCCATGTCCGTCTTCCAGCCATTGCACACTTTAGAGCCATTTTTTGGAACATTCAGCTCCGGACACGGGGTCGCTGTTGTAATAAAAAATTAAGGAAATCCGTTTGGTAGGGGAGAATCAACATTATCATCATCATCATCAGTCATCATCATCATCATCACAGCAGCACCAGCATCATCATCACCACAACCATATTTAACTTCAGAAGATGATTGAAATGGTGCAGTTGCGAACAAGCTTCACTCAGCTAAGCCAGTCATGGGTATTCCGAAAAACAATACTCCACCCCATGTATTTTATATAGATTGCACAGCTCTTTGCATTTTAGTTTTTATGTTGATGTTGATCATCAATTTATTAATTTATATACCTTTGTTTGACACCAAACAGCCGATGTATTTGTTATACTGGGGTGTCGTTAATCATCTATTCATTATCATTACCGCCATCTTCGTCACTGCCATAACCACTATCAGGACTACTACTACTACCACCACCTCCAACACATCTACTACTACTACTACTACTACTACTACTACTATTACCACAGACATTAATAAATCAACTTACGTCTGACTGAAATGACAAACTTGCATTCTGACTGGAGTCCATTGAACGGTTTCGTGGCCACGTACTGCACGGTGAAATCATCCCACGGAAGTTGGGCATAGCCATCCGGGTATTTAGTGGTGACGGTCACCTCGTGACCCAGTGGGTCTGATGCTCGAGGAACTTCCCATGTCACGTTCAGGGTTGAGGCAGTAGCATATGCAGTAAAGTTTTGTGGGCAGTTTGTAAATACAGGCGGTTGAATATCTAAGGTATACAGGATATATAAATATATATAATTACATCTCTAGTATATGCATTTCCTTATTGTATCTTGGACCAAAAGAAATTAATGATAGCTATGGCAACATCAGATAATGTATTCTCAACTACAAAAGTCGTGGTTTGGATGATGCACAAATGGATCTTATGATACATATGGCTCCTATCAGAGAATAAAATCAACTTGGAAGTAAGGGAACTTCGCCACTCTTAGTATCATCGCAACCATCAACAATGCGAGGATTACATATTCTTTAAATACACTATTCCATTGTTAGCAGAAACCAAAACCATTTCTGACGTGCTATATTATTATTTCGTGTGTTTTATTTTATTTATTAAAAATTATTAAAGTATATTGATTTTTGACGGAGTTAGAGCAAAAAATGTTTGGTGATATGTAAAATCATAATTTTGAGATAATGGCCGCCGAAGATAAGGTCCTGGATTTTGGTCACTGGTACCAAAACACCATAGCAACACTATACTTAAAATAAAGGTACAGCTCTCAAATGTTTCACACATTATGTTTAAATCATAAACTATATGAATAAAAAGGTTTTGTAGGTTCAGGATGGTTAAATACAATAAAAAGTAAATAATTTAATACATAGTAACTTTTTTTTAGGTGAAAATCAGTTTGCAAAATTATGAGCTATATAAGCTAATTAAGCAGGAAAATCCAGTAGACAGTAAATTTGTAAAATGATATGTCAAACACAATATACAGAGTAAAACCATTATTATTATAACTCTTAGATGGTTTTAACATTCTGATTCCAGAGATAATCCATGGAAGGTTGTGTGTGGGTTTTTTGTCCTCTGTTTTGTCGGTTTTTTTGGGGGGTTTTTCCTGTCGTGTTTTTGGGGGGTTTTTTACTTGAAAAACTTCATTTTCCTAAAGTCACATCCTGGGTCACTCAGAAAAAAATGTTGGTTTCGAATTCCGTCCCCGTCGTGATCGTCCACATCCCAGGAATAATCGGAAATTACATTTGTCCACTCATTAACCAAATTGGCTCCACTTAGATATAGATTGTTCAGCTCACTGAAAGCTCTCGCAAGAAGAGCGTCTTTTTTACTCATTTTAAAATCACCACAAAGTAAAATAACTGATTGGAATGTTACATAAATTCGCATTTAAAAATTGCGCTTCAAACAAAAACCGTAGGCTCAGCCATCTCTTTTGTGTTTTCATTCGACGAACCACGGTAAGCTGGCCTTAGATTACAGTTATCTTCCCATTTGGTTGTCGTCAATAAAAAACATATTATGGTGTTGTGACGGTACATGCACTTAATTTCTTTTCGCCTGTGGCGATATTAATTGTTTTAGAAGGCCGTGTGCAGTTCCAAATTGCACTTAAGCCCAGATGGGCAACTTGTTACGTAATACCTTTGCGCGACGGTCATCGAGCTTTTGTAATACACACCCAGCCCAGGTGCGGAGGCCATGTGGCTAGTAGTTACGTAATATCTCCGGTAGTGCTGTTTATGGCCAGGGGATGGCTCGCGGTTGGCGACAGCCAGTCTGACGATCAGAGAAAAATATACGACTCTGGGAGAGGTGGAAATATCAGATGATACGTGAGGTACCGCCTTTGTACCCCCAGGCGATATTCGCTGTCTCTGAGAGTTTTGAATAAATAGCTAGGGTTTAGAGATATCGAGGAGAACCATAGGAAGGTATCCCGGGGGAACATTGTCCGTCCGGACTTTGGTAAATATATTATTTCTGCTCTGTTGTATAACCTTGATGTGATTGATGTGACTTTAAATATTTTAATACTGTATTATACCAATATTATTTAGACGGTGCTGCCGGTCATCTGACGCAGTAATCTGTAGGCTCATCGTTCTGATATATATATATATATATATATATATATATATATATATATATATATATATATAAAGCTTAGCCAGTCATCCTAGAGGACCTAGGCAAACTGTAGGTTATTGTCTTTATTGTGATAGGTACCAGTATTAATTCTGTATTACAAGGTTATTGAATGAGTAGTTAGGGTTAATTAAAAATTAACCAGTTAGGAATAGTGTTGTAATTCCTTTATTAATTAAGTTCCCCTGGAAGCGTTTCTCCATTATCACACGTGTGTGTGTTAGCGTTTCTCAATTATCACACGTGTGGGTGTTGTGTCACGGTGAAGTGATTAGCATATTGTGTAAACTAGACACCTAGAGATTAACTAATTAAGTGATCAGTTCTGGGTTGTTATTATTGTTGTTATTAATTAACTACTGCGGCAGTACATTTGTCAGCGTAGGTTAATACAGATTCCAAAGTGTATTGTGTTTTGTTGTGTTTTCTAGTGAACTAAACGTGCTATAATAATATATACTTGTATAAGATCTTATCTCTGATCATACCTAGAGACGAGCCACAGCGGGTATAACTGCCTGTTACAGAGAGATCTAATAGATATACAGTTAGGAGAGATATTTGGACAATCGTGTTTCATTCAGTTACAGGTATTGTAGAATCCCCGTGACAGGAGTATACCTAAGTAACATCTGTAGGGCATATTCATATTAATATGCATTTATATGGACTGTTTTGCCTTTTACAAAATGGCAAAATGGCTAATACAGTAAACGAAGTAGATTAAGTAAATACAGCAGGTCAAAATTGAATCTGAGGCCTATCATGTCTAATTTTCCCTGAAATTAGTGTGTAAAAATGTGTTGCAAATGGCCCCAATTCTGTGACTTTCACCATCCCACTAACACATTTCTAATAATGTACCATGAATTCAGTCACCATATCTTTAATAAGCTTCCACTTGTCATATCTAAAATGCAACATTTTACAGTTTCAGATTTTAATTTGTTTCAAAAATTTTAATTTAAGTTTATTATTTCATTAAAAATGAAGTAACATTTAATGATTGATTTATTTTCGTTTTAAATATTTCAAAATCTTTCCAAGACAACACTGTGCAGATAGAACATATGTAGAAGAAAAAATAGCTGTTCATTGTATGAAGAAATTCCAACATTTGATAAAGTTATTACATTTTGAAGTTGATGTCCCTCAAGCTAAAATTGGCCATGGCAAGGCACTGTAGTAGGTGTTTTAACACAGCCTCTATATACTCTCAGTTTAAAGGTGACATCCCGATACTTACTGAGCATTGCTTTAATATGTATATCATTGGAATGCATTAGTGTGGGCCAGTTTTTAGGGGGGAAAATGGACTGATAGGCCTTAGATTACAGTTATCTTCCCATTTGGTTGTCCGGAAATTTTACCATGCAAGTAGTCTGCTGTTTGACTGTGATTATTTCATAGCAGACAGCTATAATGGCAACTGTTTGACTGAAGTGACAGGGGATAGCATGTAGTTTGTAAACATGTGTAACTTGTTGACATTGAAGACTTGTTTGTGGTAATTCCGGCCCATGCAAAAGTAGTGCTTTTTGTGTAAAATGGGTGTACTCCGGCCTGGTTTAGAGGGTGTGTCTGTTTAAACCAATGTGCTGGGAGAAAGAGCTGGACAACAGGGGTTGTCCTTTTCAGGGTATGTGTCCCCCATGCAGGCAAAGGTACATACAAAACTTCATGGGCCTGCCGATATTAATAAAAATGTTATAGCCACTAAGGCTATATAGAAACATATAGTGAAATTAATTGTGGTCTGAAGCCAGCTTGAATGCTTCGATTACCCAGAAAGCCGCAGTGACCTTGTCAGTGACCAATCAAAGGCCGTATATCAATTAGCTAAGATGTCTGCCTAGTAACAAACTGGTTTGTATATGGTCAGTTTTCGATTTCTATTGGCTTGCAGCTAAGCCATACCAATACGTCACTGAAAGGATGGTGTAGAGGACTTATTGTGGCGCAATTTGATACCAAATATGAAGCTATGCACCAAATGGCTACCGCGATTCAGTGGTGAAAATGAACAAAAAAACTGCCTAATTCGGACCATTGTTTCGACTCTGAATAATAACCCCAACTAGAAATCGTAATAAAAAGTATTTAGACGTTATTAAATTAAACGAGAGTAGTTTGAAATGATAACTTAAACATATAGATACTGTTTTCTGTCAAAATCGCAATTTTTACCATGTAGTGTATTTTTTTACTAATTGGCTCATTACGCAAAACTGTTTTCGCCATACATAATACATTTAACTTTGGCCAAACAAAAATCACAATTGATTGGTTTGTTTGTAATGAGTGTGTATAACAGCAGTATCCGACTCTTATTCAAATTATTGCTGTGAATTTGATTTATTTTTATTACCTCGGACAGAAAGTCCACAAGTAGCCAGTTTTCACTACAACAGTTGCCTCTGCTGAGAGTGTCTTGAATCGTTGCACCTACTCATTATTTTTGTTGTTTAGTTGTGCGAATGTTCTTTGTTTAGTTGGTTAGCATTTTACAAAATTGGTTTCCTCTGTCTTTTTATTGTGTGTGTGTGTGTTTGCACGATTCCCATATAAAACGTTTTGTTTTGGGAATTGTTTGGTTATTTTGTTTGTTTGGGTGTTTCTTGTATTTATTGTTTTACAGGTAAATGCATAGAAGTAATATTTTATATAACTGAAAATGACAATGTAAGTCCATGCTCAGTAGGCATTTCCTGTAAGCACGACACATGTTAATTAAAAAGGAAATGTTTTCTAAGAATCTCACCGTTTTCACAGTGTACTCCGCTGTACCCGGGTGGACATCTACAGGTGTACTCGTCAAGTCCATCCACACACGTGCCAAAGTTCTGACACGGGTTACTGGCACACGTGTTCACAACTGTAAAACAGTGCATCAAGGTATTATCAACATAAATACTAAATCTCTGAACATCCACACACTGTAAAACAGTGCATCAATGTATTACAAACGTAAATACTAAATCTCTGAACATCCACACACGTGCCAGAGTTGTGACACGGGTTACTGGCACACGTCTTGACAACTGTAAAACAGTGCATCAAGGTATTACAAACATAAACACTAAATCTCTGAACATCCACACACGTGCCAGAGTTGTGACACGGGTTACTGGCACACGTGTTCACAACTGTAAAACAGTGCATCAAGGTATTACAAAAATGATACCCATATCTGTGTACATTCTAATAAAAGTATCCCAACATTCTTCATCATTTAAATTGTGCTACACAGTTAATCAGACCCTGCATATGTCGAACACGATAAATATTGAGAGAAATATTTTAATTATTTTCAAAACAGAACTTGTCCAAAAGTAACTGGGCAAATCGTCAACTATCTTGGGCACATTGTGTTGCTGGCTCTTGGTGAAATGCACCACTCGTACACAATAGGAATTTAAAAACATAATTCCATAAATCCTGAGAATGTGGTTTCTTTGGCTAATGAATTGATGATATTGTCAATTAGAATCCGTAACGGAAGTATACAGAGACTCTCATTACTTAATTCAATACACATCGACAATATTGATTACTTGACACCCAAGCATGTGTACTTACATATACATCTTGGCTTTGCTCCACTCCATATCCCGTTATCCTGACACGCCTGTTGACTGTTGCCGCTCATGTTGTAGTACTGGTTACAAGAATACCTCACGATGTTGCCGTAGTTGTAGTTGCTACCGTAGACCCGGCCATTAGTTATCGACCCCGGCGATCCGCATGTCACCACTATGAACAGACACAATGCTAATTTTGTAAAGTCACATATACCCATGTACTTTTTAATACTGCGTCTACTAGCTGACAAAATTAATAATCTAACATTGAATTTGCCAATCGAACGCTATGTCGAGGGTAGAGGTGGAGGTTTTGGTGGTTTTATTGGCGTGAAGAAAGTCAAAGCCTAGCACATAATGATGGCATATATTCAACTTTCACATTCGTGTTTAATTTGTTTTGAGTCTGTTGGCGTTTACTAAGCTATTTGTTGTAATTTATATCCATATTTAACAATAAATACGTTTTGTCATGAAATTAACGTTCTCAAACTTTCAAGTTTAAAACACACCTAGATGTGACCACATCAGTATCAGTCACTCAGTATTTTAATTGTACAACACGCCCAAATACGGCATGTAGAAAAGCAATACAATATGAGTTAAGACAAACAATTTAGACATATAACTAAAAACAAACCACATAAATTTTTGCATGGAATATTTGTTGCGTGTATCTTATTCATTTTACTGTTATTTACCAAACATACTAAATTCTTAAAACTATTATTTAAAAAAGAAGAGTTTGTTTTGTTTAACGACACCACATATTGATTTATTAATCATCGGCTTAGAAAGAAAACCCGCTTAATTTTTCCATTAGTAGCAAGCGATCTTTTATATGCACCATCCCACAGACAGGATAACACATACCACGGCCTTTGATATACCAGTCATGATGCACTAGCTGGAACGAGAAATAGCCCAATGGGCCCAACGACGGAGATTGATCCCAAACCGACCGTACATCAAGCGAGCGCTTTACCACTGGGCTACGTTCCGCCCTTATTAAAAACGTCATACAACAAGATACGGCACATTTTGTACATTTCATTGTTTAATTAGTTTTGTAATTCATTAATCATTCATTCATACATGCATTGGCGTAATGCACGAAAGGCGGGTCAGGCAATACCGAGTTTTAACATACACACATATATAGGTTTCATTAAACCTTATCAATTCCTATTACCGATACTATTAAGATTTTCCAATAAAACTGATATATGAGCAACGTAATAACGTCAATACATTTGCATTATTTTAATTTATCTGCAACAAAATGGAAAGTCATATGGCATTTAACTCTAAAGAATTTTTTTATTAGAAAATTACTTTTTTTTAAGAAAATCGAATGTGCATTGTTTTTTAGTACACGATAAAAAAATTAATTTTATACACGATAGGTCAGCTATACATACAATATATATACATATATTAATTATTGGGAATAGAAAATATTACTTCCACAAATAATTCAACTGTGTCACACATTACTACCAATCAGAGCTTCTACTCAGTAAATATTAATGATGAAAGCTCATTTCGAACTAAGACATGGACATGCTTTATTTAGTACAAGACAACATAAATAACATTATAAGAATCCATGAACAGATTATAGGTTATTTCCTTTATATTAAAAGCTGCAATATTGAGGCCAGTTTAACGTTTGTGTCAAAAACAAAAAACGTCATATAGCCCACAGTGACTATCGTGTATATCGTGGGGAGGGTAAATTTCAATGTTTTAGAATGTATATCCCGCAGGCAATGCGATTTGTTATTTGTACACGTTACCTGTGTCACAGCATCTTCCTTTCCACCCAAGGTGGCATCTACACGGATAACCATTGTACACGCCATTATTGCACACTTTATTGCACGTCTGGCTCTCCGAGCCCATGTCGTTGCTAGCGCAGGCTTCAAATGAATCGCATTCAGGTACGTTATCGTGCCAGACACCTCGAGTACGGTACTGTGTACCATAGCACCTGGCTGTACATTCAGACCACGGCTTCCATGGGTCCCAGTAACATCCACAGGAATCCCACGTTGGAGCACGTGGGGCACCAATAGGTTCAACCAACAGAATCAATACAAGGCAGGCCAGCGGAATTCCAGCGTTGAAATGCTGATGGTATAAATATAAATTTAAATTAGCATAATATTATTCCACTTAACTACTTTTATAATATAAATGTGTAAAAAATATATTTTTAAAACTATTATTGGGCAAGAGGTACATGAAATACATTTTTGCAGCACACGCTGCATAATTCAGAAAAGCTTAACATCAACCTCACTCATTTTGGTGTGAGGAACTCAGATGTAGGACTTCATAGGCCGAATGTAAACGCAGGTGTTTAAGCATAGTAAATGTATGTAGTTATACAGCTGTAAGACAAAAACAGGCTACGTCGTTTAATACAACTGCGTATGTAAACACAGATGGCTACTTGTGTTTCCAGATGTCTATAGCAGAAAAGGACCAGGGCCTTAGACTGCACCAAAGTCAGGGCAATAAAACTTGTACCTAAAAGTATGTATGCCCAAAATAACCACGCTCAAATGTGAGATTTTAAAAACATATTAAATGCTGAATATGAGCTCAGATATTCTTTCCAATATTATATTGTTTTTCAATATAGGGCAGCAAGTAAACATACACTGATCAATGGATACTGTTTGAAAGACAGTAAAATTCTGTAAAATGTTAGTCCTTTCCTAAACAAAATGACTTCATCACAGTGACAAACATACAGATACATGTACATCTGTATCATTATTATTGTGTCCTTTATTCAGCTCATCCCACAGGCATTCACAGTAATTTCTGATAGTTTTGTCACACATTGTGAACAGTCAATTACACTAGCCTTTTATTAAATAGTATATGTGGAAATGTTGCCAACTATAGTCTAGTTGTATTAACTTGTTTATTTTACATAGACATGCCATTACTTGACAAACATGTATTATATTGTGTAATATATTGCTCTTCTGCACTGTTTCGATGTTTGTTATGTATATGACAAAAAGATACATGTACAAATGTGTCCTTTCCTGAACAAAATGGCCTTAAGTCCATACCATGAATATTTGCCAAATTGGCTCCAGTTTGATATGGACTCAGACTGCATCAGTAATAAAATGTGGTTGAACCAGCCAATATGAAAAATGTTCTTTAAAAAATATTATTTGGAAATTTATTGCAATGGTTGCAAACTCAGGATATTCCCTTTTACCTAAAACCTTTAATCATACAAGTAAATATGGCGTTACAATTTAAAAAGTGCTGTATATTAAAGTCGCACACCCTAATTTCAGCCCGCGAAAATTAATTCTAGTTTTGGTTAATCTACAAAACTGTAACACACTTAGATCAAGTTTTTATAAAATAGAGTGAAAAAGCTGGTTTTTATATCGATAAATACCATGGGGAATCCCCGTGACCCAATAACTTGAAATAATTTTGAAAGTTAGTATTCTGATGTCACCGGTAGATGTCGCTTGAAGCACAGAAATGCCTATGTCACGACAAATTTCCCAGAGTGCACACAGACTTGGGGTGCGTTCCTTTCACCTCTCCTGGGCATGTTCCAACTCTTCTGTCCTCTCCAGATATCGTAAGACTTATTGGTTTGAAGGGTTTGTAACGTTTTGTATTCAGATACTTACTTGTCTGAACTTTATTGTTAATGAAAATGTTCACGAACTGTGAAGAAAAACCTCACAAATGAACGACAAGCAAACGACAACAAATCGGATGTTGATTGCGCGAACCGTGCTCGAGAAAAAAAAACCGAACCAAAATGATAACGGTCACGTGATATACCAACGTCTGTGACGTTGAAACGGGAAGATACCCTCTAAAAATAGATTAGACCTTGTCTGCTCAACGGTTTTTTCTCAGACGCGCGTGCGTTTTTAAGAAATACACCAGGATTACCACCAGGATTACCCAAAAAAACCCATTTCAGGTGAATAGAAATGTATATTCTAAATAATAAAATTTAAGTAAAGTGCAATTTTATTTGTGAGAAAATGGGTTTAATAGCGAAAAACAACGGCGTAATGGTTAACAACTAGTGCGTGTCCCTTTAATACAAACTCTCACATTAGTTTCGAACCGAGTGTCTGTCAACAATCTTCGTTAACTACTGGTAATTGGGCTTCCAGTTTTGTGGAAGATCAGGTTGGCCGAGTGGATATGGTCGCGGGATTTCAAATACCATGCGAATTGGTGCAGTATGTTCGAATCTTTGCGTTTTTTAATGGTATGTATGGGACAACCAGTTTTTATCCACTATTGTTTGGACACATACATTTAAATTTAGACAAATAAGGTATATACAACAGGTATAACTCTTTACAAGATTAAAATACAGGTATCTAGCTTTGGTTAAAACGGCTTGCTATCATATTATAAACACTATTTTGCTCCATAAATAATATACTGCGATTCCATGTGTTGAACAACTTGAAAACCTGGACTTACCTTCCAAACTATTTTGTATCTAGGACCTTATAGGTACTCTCAATGGAGGCAGGGGTTGCATAGCAATGGTTTTAAGTGTGATAGAATAGCCAACCTCCATTTGTTTCCCCAGTAACAAGCAAGAATAATGATAATCATTGGGAAATTTGTGTTATGCAAGGGAAGGAAGGAAGGAAGTGTTTTATTTAACAACGCACTCAACACATTTTATTCACGGTTATACTGCGTCTGACATATGTCGCCACTTCATGGGCTACCTTTTTCGATAAGCAGCAAGGAATCTTTTATATGCACCATCCCACAGACAATGTAGTACATACCACTGACTTTAATATGCCAGTCGTGGTGCACTGGCTGGAACGAGAAATAGCCCAATGGACCCACCGACCGCGCATCGAGCGAGTGCTTTACCACTAGGCTAAATCCCGCCGCAAAATGCAAGGGACATCCGTCTTTCTTAATTTTATATGACGACTGCATAGATTTTGTATTATTCTCCGCCCTGTAGACATCTTAAGAGATTTCTAGCTGTAATTAAAGAACTATATAGACAAAAGGTGTTACAAAAACAGCTAAACAATATTTCTTGAATCATGATATACAACATTCAAAACGATCACGAGGAAATGAAAGTTATGGGCTCCTCGTTTATAAAATTATGATACTTTGACCCCTTTAGCACTATCCTGACACCTTGTTTACTGCTTAGAAAGGTGTTCCCGAATAACATTTATTATTTTTATCTGAACGAGAAAACGTTACTTAGATCGGAAGAACTATGTAGTGATACAGTTAAAGACTATGCTCTAAACGAAACGACTTTTTTTGTTAGTGCCTACATGAACATATATTGTAAAAAAAAACGTGAACCGGACTATCTCATAAACCAGTCTATTTACATATGACTTGTTTTTAAGGAATCTGTATAGGTGTGAACCCTGACATCAAAATAGTTTTGTTGAATTAATAAAAACTTCCCGAAAACAAAGTGCCTAAATGACTTTTTAAAGAGTGGTAGGAGGCATACCCCCTCCCCCCCCCCATCCTCATAACAAAAGGTTTGGGGTAAAAGAGATGTAATAGGGGATGGGGGGTCATAGTCCCACCTATGACAGAGGTTGTGGAGTCGATGTTCTTCCTTGAACCCATTTTTTTTTCCGTCCCAACTAATGTTATGTTGAGTGGTACATCAAAAGTGGCCATGTATGACCTCGTGCATATGAGTAGGTGGTAATCGGTAAGTACATATTATGCAGCGATGCGATTTTCTCTTTGGGCACCCAGATTCACAATTACTGCATATTAAAACTTACAACTTGCTTCAGCAAAAAGAAGGGGTTTTTTTCCCCGTCTAATTTCAGTTGGGCATGATTTAAAAAGAAAAGGAAAACTCTTTTAGAAATTTTTTTTTTTTTTTATATACACATCTCTAAATAGCTTGTGCCCACTTCAGTTATTGTTCTTACCAGCATGGTTAAAATAGCTTTTGTATTCGTCTTGAAAAACCCGTTGTAAACATAAATAGTATTCTAAACATATATCCGCGTGCATGTTATTATAGTGTGCAATCAATAGACTACTTGGATATAATACATACAAATATGAACGCGTACAATGAGTTTTACAAGAAGATATTTAAATATATTTTATTTGTGTCTTAAGAACGATATCTAATATATACCCCCACCCCACCACCACACCCCCCAAAATATATCCGTCCAACGATCTATTTTATTCATGTCTGAAGACAGATAGTGAAAAATGAAACAGACAAGAAGACGGGACGGGGTTGGGTCTAGGTGGGGCAGACATGTAGAGAAAGTCGGACAAACAGACATACAGACATAAACGCAGACAGGAATGTTTATTGTGTATCTGTACGTGAAAGAAAATGTATTATTAGTACACTATAAAAACAAAAACAAATATTTAATACAATAGTATACAAAGTATATAGTTTATAGAGATGTCAGAGAAAATACTAAAGATTACATATGTTACGTGTAAAGTGTTAAGTTTACAGTTGTATATATTAGTATATATATATACTGATACATACATGTATTACCATAGCGAGTCGGTGACTGTTCCGTACGATGTGACTCTATAGTACAGTGCTTGTCGCTAGTCTATCACAAATAAGTATTCTTACGCCGACAGCTTAACCTATATATCGTGCTTCCTAAAACACCAGAACAGCACCGCACGTCCAAAAACGAATGCTGAGACAATGTCGTAATCGATATAAATGCAACAGAGTCGTCTATGGTGAGTTCTTTATCTCAATAGCCGGGTATTTTTATTCCACGAATAAATGTTCAGTATCGTATCGGTCGCTGTGCACACAAAACTACTTCCTTGTTAAAACTGTTAAAACTGTTAGTAATGTTATATGATATATTACCTCTTATTAGAAAGAGTCATCGATTGGTTTAGGTTAAACAGCTATAGAGATCGGGGATTCCCAACCGCATTTGAATTCCCCTTTTCAACGTTCGCACACTTCTCACTGTTGTTTATATAAAACCATAACTATCATTCAATTTTAAGCCCACACCAGCTCGCTTAAAAATTATTTTAAAAAGGTTTCTTAACAAGTTTCCATGAAAATGTATAGATTATAAATCATTTTTAATACATAGATGAAGACATAGGCTGGACGAGCTTAAATTGCTACTGAGAACTGTCAAATTTCGACTTCAAGTATTTATTTATAGCACACAAGTTCAAGCACACACCTCAGCTATCTGGGCTGTCTGTCCAGGACAGTGGGTTAGTGGTTAGTTGTTAGTGGTTAGTGATAGAGAAGTCGATGTAATGGCCTTACACCTACCCATTGAGTCGTTAAAGCTCCATCTGGGTGGGAGCCGGTACCGAGATGCGAACTCAAGACTTACCAGCCTTAATTCCGATGGCTTAACCACCACACCACCGAGGCGGGTAAAACGTCTGCCATTAAGAATGGGCTGTTTTGTCGTCCACGGCAACAAAGCAGTTTGTTCATAGTAATCGTCGTAAGGGAAAACTCGAACGGAATGCAGTCACTATATAATCAAATCAAATCAAATCAGTTTATTTACAAATTATACGAACAATAGAAATAAATTGTACCATGTATTACGGTCTATTAATACATGCTTGAAAATGTTCGTCACAATAAATGCATTTATGTTTGAAAGCACGAAATATAATTATTTCTGCCATTGGGTGTCAAAGCTTAAGTAAATGAAAGAACGGAAGGGTTATACGAAGAAAAAACCCCCATAAAGGACAAAACTAATAATATCTTTTGTTTTGATTTATTTTTTCAAAGCAATCTCCATCTATCTAGAATGGGGAAAAAGTATTCCCGGACGTAGGCTGTAATAAAATGTTTTTTATTTCAACGAATGAAGGGAGATTATTAAACATTTTCTATACAACCAAGATATTGAGATTTGTTTTCTTTTTTAAATAATATATTGCAATTAAGTTGATGCAAACCATTCCATGATATAAATGTATTTATATGTAAAGTAATTTTGTCACTGATTTTGTCACAGTTTTATAAAATGTGTGTTTGATAAGTTGTGGGAAGATACAAAATGCAATACGAGTGATACACATTGTTGGATTGAACATTATAAATATTTATTAATCTGCTTGATAAACATTATCTATTATCTGTATTACATATTTTTATTTATATGCTTTATATATGATGTTTGTATTATAATGTACATAAAACTAATAAAATATTATATCCACGAAAAGCAAACTGCAAATTAAAAAAGAAAGAAAAAAAAGGATAAATAAAAGCCACGTTTGTACAATACAAGTATCTTCGGGAAACCTTAAATAACATACTTTGTATGGTTCGAAATGAACTACAAAGTGACATGAAGTAAACAATGTTGTGAGATGTCACAACCCAAGCTGTTATAAAAAGACAACCAGCCAAAAGAAACATTAAAAGCGATCCAATGTGTTCATTAATTTTTTTGTGCCGGGGTGGAAGGAGGGAGTTTCAGATGTCGAACCCCCATCCCCCCACCCTGGTCATGTTACGTTTAGTTTTGTTCAATATATTTTACAAGGGAGCGTAACTCGACTTCCCTATAATCTTATCTCGGCCTAGTCTAGACCCCCCCCCCCCCCCCAGCATACATGCATGCTCACCCACCTGAACAGCAGGGCCGTACCTGGCTGAAATAGGCGAGGTGGCAGTACAATTGAAATCGTGTTAAAGGAATGTTCACGCAAGGCTTTTGGACTGGTATGCATATTCATCGATATATAAACCACATTATTGCTTACTATCAACACGTATAATCTTGTATTTAATTAATAAAATGGTTAAATGTGACGGCTATTGTATATAATGGGCGCAAACCATTTTTACAATCCCAGTGGGTACGTAATACTTAACGTGTGACGTCTGCAATTAGTCTTAGAACTGACGTGCCGAAATAACTGTATCATCTTTTGTCCATACATTAACCCACGCACTCGAATATTAATCGGAGTGTTTTCTTAGTTTAATGGGGGAGTGGGGGGGGGGGGGGGGGTTCTGTCCGTGGCCTGTACCTGTGATTCCTGATTGGCAGGTGTATATTTGGAAGTTACCAAGTGAAGGTAACTAATTATGTCTGTCTAGACACGAAGACAAATACGTGCCGGTTTTAGTAAGATCAAGGGGTATTGTGGGATAACCTGCCACCCCTAAAATGGAAATAGAAATTTTCAGCCGTCATACTTTATTACTGTAAATAATTCTGTAAAACTGCTGATTAAGTAGACTTTCCCATAAAAAAATCACAAAACTGACCAATTACTTAGTCCCAAAGAAAGGAAAATTATCACTTGGGTATTGTGAGTGGTCATTTTTGCTTCAATGTACCATATCAATAGATTTTTTCGATCAAGTGTTTCCCGTGAGAATGGCAGTCTTCCTACAGGCGACACAGACAGAATGTATCGTGCTCACATCAGTCACACATATTTGACGAATTCGTTTATTTTAAATAAGGACCTTTC
>NW_024533750.1:0-70657 GCF_016097555.1 Gigantopelta aegis | reverse complement strand
CTTCCTGTTGGCGAATGCCTTTACATCAAATTATTCTGGATACACTGTTTTAATGAAACAAATAAATGCATCCTATAGGACAGTGATATGAGGAAAATATGTAAGCATTTTTTAGCTAATGATGAAAATATATTTCTCTTTCCTTTAGGCTAAGCTTATCAGTGTGCCAATATCACCATCTTTTTTGTTGGTGGAGCATTTATCTTTGGCCTTGCTTTCTTCATTTTTCTTCGGTTTTGATGAGTTCTCTCTGGGCAACTTGGTTATAATAACATTATAATTAATTGAATGAAAGGTTATATAGTTTGACACATTTACTTATGACTTGGTCAAATACTATAACCATACACAAGTTAAAAGAGATCTATTACTTTCACATAGAGACAAAGTTCTTAATTATTTGTTCCAATCACATTAACTGTATAAGTGGTCATTGTTATTATAGGACTATTATCAGTTAATATTATTAATTTGTTATGCATATAAAAGTCAAAGCTAGGCCAATTACATCATTTATAGTACTTCATTAATAATCCTAGGAAGCAAAAAGACTGAAGGAGATATTGTTGCTTATATTGCATTTCCTTATTTTTTGGAGATAAATTATGCAAAAACATAGCAACACTTGTGATTATGTCGTGTGTCAATGGTTTACAATACGTAATAGCAATATGGAAAATGTCAGTCAAATTCATCCAGTCTTATAAACTTTTCATGTGACACATTGTCATGGTGTATTCTTTAATGTCATTTAGAAATAATTCATGACTTTTTCAAGATAACTGTTTGAAAATTTTTATGGTGGTGGGTTAACAAGATGATATGCACTTGTGTAAGGTTCAGTAGGGGGTATGTGTCTAAACTGGGCTACACAAATTTACTGTCAGTTTTTATAGTCCCCGCATAATGGCAACATTAGATGGAGGTCCTCTTTTACAAAGTTGGACCTAAGTCAAGGTGTACCAGCAGGTACAGCTAGACCCCAGAATTCTCAACATTTTGTGATGATTAACACAATGAAAGGAATGTATCATATACTAGACTGTCTTTTGAAGTGAATTCAGTGCCGTCCATTTTCCAAGGAGTAATGGAGAAGTGTTACAAGGTCTGAAGCATGTATATGTGTATATTGACGATGTGTTGGTGACTGGGCACAATAGAGGCTGAGCATATTGCAAATGTAGAAAAACTTTTAAAGAGGACTACAGACAGCTGGAATGAAGTTGAAGTTGAAAAAAAATGCCTGTTTTTAGCACCAGAGGTTAAGTATTTAGGACATAAAATTAGTAATCAAGGCATTGAACCAACGGAAGACAAGGTCAGAGATGTTACGAAGTTCCAGTTCCTCAGAAATATTTCAGAATAAAGGCTTTATTGGGTTAGCTAATTACTATGGGAAATTCTTACCCAATCTAGCAAAGTCCTGAGTCCTCTCTATTCATTGTTACGCCACCACTCAATTTGGAAGTAAGGGTAAGCCCATCAAGAAGCTTTTGATCAGCTAAAGACTTATTGAAAGTCACCCAGACGGTTAGCTCACTATGACGGTTCTAAAGAACTTGTACTTGCATGTGACGCCTCCTCTTACGGAGTAGGGGCCATCCTGTCTCATTGTTTAGAGAATGGAGAAGAACAAACAGATCACCTTTGCATCGAGGATGCTATCAACAACTGAAAAGGAACTACTCACAACTGGACAAAGAAGCATTTAGACATCATTGTGGGAGTCAGGAAATTCCATCAATACCTCTCAGGTAGGAGATTTGTAATAAATACTGATCATAAACCATTAATGCAGTAAATAAATTGGAGAACATCATGGTATCCCACAATTAGCATCTGCTAGGATCCAAAAGATGGGCCCTAATTTTAGGTAGTTTATACTACTAATACTCAGTACAGTATAAGCTGTTGTAAAAAGTTACAACATGCCGATGGTCTGAATAGATTGCCATTACCTGATACTTTAAAGTCTGTCCCCATCCCTCATGAAATTATTCATTTGGTAGACATACTCAATCATTACCTATTACAGTATCTGATATTAAATCATGCGCTGTGTCTAGGTAGCCGGTACCGGCTACTAACATTTCTAACTTATAGCCGGCCGAGTGAATAAAGGGTTAAATATTCGTAAATTTAACCCCCACACCCCCCACCAAGCTGTAATAATGGCTTTGAAATGTGTGTCTTCATCTCTTGCTGACCAAAAAAAGACTCAAGACGATATACCTTTTTTTTGTTGGTGACCATTTCATGGCTACCAGGAACTTGAGATCAAAATAAAACGTCTTCCAGAAAGGAATGGAGTGCAGCTATGGAAAAGGGACTCTAGGACCATTACAGCAGCTTCTAGACGATCCGATAAGTTGATCAAACCAGAGTTTAGAGTACTCTGAACTATGCTTCTGCTGTATAAATGGAGGGAAAAGTACAATGGCAAAAGAAAAGGAATGTCGGAAAACTTCGTAAGTATATACATGTGGTCTGATTGGGAGTGTGTTTTTGATTTTTGATTGGGGCAGAGTATACTGTGACATATATACAGAAAACTAACATTCTTTGTCTTTAATTGATTTTGTTTCTTACAGGACATGACATTCGACAAATTATCCATTCAAAGTTAACCTCAGCAGAGCAAAATGAAGCTGGGTCAGCATTATGTAGTGCGGAGTGTTTGTCCTGATCATAATCATACAGTTTTCAAAGGTGATTTCATTAGTTTCTTATGGCATATGATAATGTATCATTACCTAATGCAGGTGCTTTTCAAGCATTTGTCCAGACAAAGATCTCTTTCAGAGAAAGACCAAAGAAAAATACAAAAAAGTTACTTGAGTTGCGAGCTAACAAAAATTGATCTGACAGCAACTTACTCAATGAGTGGAAAAATTGTTTTGGCTGAAGGATATATCCAAATAGCTTCACAGGCAAAAGAAGGAAATCTTGTAATGACCTTACTGCTGTGGTAAAAAGATCTGATAGGCGCAGTATGGTATTGCTATACTGAATGGTTCAATATTTTCTGTTGTTTTAGGGGCACAAGTGGCTGTGCTAGTCGATGACAACAATGCTTTGTGTGGGTTTGTTTTTCCAAGATCAGTAGTGATTGACACTTTCAAATCATACCCGGAAATCATCTTTGTTGATGCCAATATACAAACTCCTCGAATTGTCCCTTCCAGTATTTTTGATCCTTTGTGAAGATTCTAATGGCTGCAGTGAGTTAGTTGGTGTGTGCCTATTAGTGTGTGAAGACTTGGAGAGTATGAAATGGGATAATGGAAACATTCAAACAACACAACCCCAAGATCATCAGATATTTGAATTGTTATAAGATAAAAGATATTAAAGACACGAGATTGCTTTTAAAAGTTGCCTTCCCAATGCTAGGACATTAATCTGCCTGTTTCACACATCATTTCGTAGAGAAGTTCATGTGAAAAATGGAATTACAAAGTGTGAACGAGAATTTTGCTTAGACTATTGCAGAAAAATGGCTTATGCTAGTACAAACGAGAAGTACGAATACATGTATGATGATTTGAAGAAGAGTGCATCTCAGGAATGTATTGGACTACTTCGACAAGAATTGGCATCCAATTCGAGATGAGTGGTACTTGGTGCCAAAAGCTAGTGCTGGCAGCTTCTTAACACACCACCACTAACAATCGATTAGAAAGCATCAATGGAAAATTGAAACAAGTCATTAACAGACACTGCTGTTGGGAAGAGTTTGGTCTACCACTTTTTTGTAATTATAACAGGTGTTGAGAGTTGAAAGGGACCACAAAACAGCAAATTATGTTTCAAAAAGTGAGGCTACTTCCATACAGTCAAGGTAGTCCCAAATGTTCGTTTTTTTGACATCTTATGTCTTTGGCTTTATCGAAAAGCAGTTAAAATTTGTTGGCAGTGTTCAGGAAATGGTGGAAATGGAGGACCATTGACCATTGGATATTGGAAATGGAGGACCATTGGATTGTTGAAACATCTTTCTGGTAGGCATACTGTAACTCCTACAAAAAATGTACGTGCATATTTTTCCAATCTATGAAGCTACCATTTGCCACCTTCTAGCCTTGTACAGAAGTTTATGCCTTCCATTATTTGACACTTCTCTCTGTGATAAGCGTTGGAGCAGTGAGTATTATCGATCAACACAATAATTATTCGTAACTTTAGCTTCTTCAAAACCAATACCGATCAACCATTAGTTACAATGACAAGTACGAAAGAGGATATCAGATCCTTAGTCAGCACGAAAAGTTCCGAAAGGCCATCCTTCATTGCAACTGAAGTTGCTTCAATTGTGAGCTATTCATCTAGATGTCAATTTGTCAAGAGGATTGAGTTGTTGCACAAGACTTCAGATTTTGGAGGGATGGTAAAGAAGTTTCTGTAGTACCTTTAGAAGGTCAGTTGAGTAATTACATGTACATGTATATTTTGGTGCCGGGAAAGGGTTAAAGTACTTGTATGTACTGTGCACTATAATGTACATGTACATATCAGTGACCTATGGTTATTTTAGATTATCTTGATGATGAAGAAGTTGACTTTACAGACAAGGAGATTGAGAACATGAGCCCCCACCTAGAAACAAAAGATGTACATGTAAGTATTAATGTGTCTTGATGCTATTATCAGTGTGGCCTTTGTAGATTGTCTGAAGATAATTTTTGAATGTATTAATATACTTGCTTTAACTTTACAGGATTAAGTTTTTTTATCAGAATGTACATACATATTATTTTATTGTAGGCATGAGCCACATGAAACCTCTGATGAACATTGTCCAATTGAAAGCTCTATCAATCAAAGTAAGTTCCTATTGTTAAGTGTTGCTCAGTTATGTTCACACACTTTAGCTGATATAAAGATTCTGAAGAAAATCAAGAAAACGTGGGAGACCAAAGGGCATTGACACAACTGTGATTGGCTTACCAAAGCATCGTAAATCCGATAAACCTGTGCCCTTTTGTAAAAAAACACCTAAGGAAAAGAAAAAAAGTAATAGAGTTAATATAAATTGTTTAAATACATCTATTATAGAGATACTGAGTTGGCTTGTTGATGCTGATACTCTGGACTATACTCTTAATGGTATACCTCATCCAAGAGGACTCTGTAGCAGAAAAAATCTCTCAACATGTCTTGATGAGAATGTATATATCGAAAGTTGCAAGAAGTATTTTACTGAAGATGCATGGAGCAGTGTTCAAGCTACTCTACTGGATGATGAAATCTAATCCTGTGTGGTATTGCGGGCAATGTTCTGGAAGAATTGATGACAACACGAAGAGTCTATTGTTTGTGATTCATACCTAAATTGGAACCATTTTGATTGTGCCAACATAAAAACAAGGCCTAAATGTAAATTTTGGTTTTGCTCATCTTGTAACAAGCAAAAGCATTTGTGACTTAATAGTTTTAAATAGTGAAGTGTTAAAACCTGTTGCTTAAACTTGATCGGGTTTGAGGGTTAAAAATATGAATCACGTTTCAGACCCATTTTTACAGCTGGTGTGGGTGGGTGTGGGGTGGGGGGTTAATTTACGAATATTAACCCTGTATTTACTCGGCCAGCTATATAAGTTGAAATGTTAGTAGCCGTAACCGGCTACCTAGACACAGCGATATTTATACATTAGATGTATGTACCCATCAATACAAAAATGGTACCAACACCCAACTAATTTCAAATGAAGTTGCTATGCAGCCATTTTAAAAAAGGAAGTTATTAATATTTAGTTTATCACAAGAACTATGACTGCCTTATACCAAATTATATTGACTTCCTGCTCAAGATGGATGCGTAGCAACCGTTTCTAGAGGTTATTTAGATACTACATCCTATCAGTATAATGATGTAACACCGTACCAGCAATATAATGGTTTATACTATTAACATAAAATTATGCATCTAGTCATCTACACAACTCTAACAATAGCTCATTGTATTTGCGGACACTTAAATGTTATTATTAAACATAGTTCAAAAAGTACCCTCAATTTTTCTATCTTAGTTAGGTCTGTTGACATTGTTGTTTGATAATACAATGTAATAATTAATATGTTACTTTGCTGACTAATGCTTTGTCTACAGTGATAGGTTACTATGAAATTTAATATTTAGTAGAACTCAAATGTTTGTTTGTAATATTATATAATATCAATAAATTACATAGTGAGTAATTCACATTAATGTGGATTCCATAGTATCCCATCCATGTAAACTACAAATTAGTTGGTTAGAGTAACTTATTAACTTTGAAATTGTTTCCTCCGACAACCAGGGATCATATAACTCTATGATTTTTACCTTGTTACAGTGATCATAACTTAGTAATTTGGTTTCAACATGAAAGTCCTTAGTATCATCGAATTTTTTATCAATCCTGATCACTTTCTCTGCAAGCATAAGTCAAAGGTAAGTTCAGTAATAACTTCATGATTCCATCTGACCTTTTATACAGTTGTTACCAAAGTAGATTATATTATACAAGCAATCATATATTGTCACAATCTACTCTTCTCAAGCATATTCATATGGATGTGGTTGGTGGTCACGTCGTCGTTGTACTAGATACAGGTTTGTTATTGTTCGTGGTACTTCCTAACATGAAGATCTATGTCATATACATTGTATAGGCAAATTAGTTCACAGAGTTGGGCTTATAAACAAGTAACTGTCTATTATCGACAGTCAACATGCTGTCCACTATATAGTGGAACATATCCTAATTGTATTGGTAAGACATTGATGCTATAAAATGTTAATATTGTGATGTTAAATTTAGCAACATGCTCTCAAGGATGTTGTACATGGAACTTGTGGACCACCAAATACTTGTGTTTGTGAAAGTGGATGGACTGGAAGTATTGTGACACAGGTTAACATATAATAGTACTATAGAATCAAATTTAGCATTAGTCTCACAAGGCCAGACCCTATGCTTAGAGGGAAGGATCTAGCCTTATAATACTATCCGCCTTATAATACCTAGACTACTTAATCTCAATCTGTTATTCTGAATCAACCCCTTTGCTGTACAAACTCATGTTACAATAGGGTCCTTCTTGGTGTAACTTCTATGATGATGTAACTTGTACTATGATGATGACATCACTATGTGTCATAAGGTTTGGTTAGGATGTAGGTCATGGATTTAGATGATGTCATCATATGATGACATCACACCTGTCAATTAATGATGATGTCATCAGAGAGAAGTTACACCAAGAACCACCCTGATAATAAGGTACTTAGAGTATTAATCTATAATTATTCTATATGAATAGATATTGTAATAATTATATGTAAAGTTTAATTCAAAGATCTGTATGAATTTAACATGCTTGCGACACACTCAGTCAAAGATTTACTCCTATTTGCAAATCATTTTAGTTCATTTTTGTATAATTTTAATATTCTGGTTTGTCTTTTTTATAATTTTTCAACAAAAAAAATCTTGCTGGTACAAATAAGAATGCTGCTTTTTGTTTTTGATTAATGATTTGAAATTATTTTGTCTTCAAATTTTAGTAAAAAGTGACGATAATGACAATAAAAAACATTGGCTAGTGTAAATGTTAAGTGAACAGCCTGTCAAATTCTAGTTGAAAGTGTTCAATCATGTTTGTGGATTGTACTTTTAATTCTAACTATGAGATTTTGTTCTTCAGTAAATTTGAGAATCATTCATGTTATATTTTGCTTGTCTTGTTTAGAGTAATTAAGTCAACATTCTTGAATGCATGTAATCTTACATATTAATGCTGCTGTTTTTCTTTAATTTGTAGTAATAAACTCGATGAAACTGCTTATAAAAAGAACCTCAAATCTGACTTATCTTTTTCCAAATTATCTTGCCAACTTTTTTACTGAGTTTTTGTGTTTTTAAAAATTATGCTCTGCATTAATTATACTTGAGCAGGTTTTTAAGTAGTAGCCATCTCTGTACTTTATGTGCTAAGTAAGCAATGATTATTGTAAACCAAAAGAGTTGCAAACTTTGCAAAAAACGAGATATTATTTTTTGAAGTACTACAGTGACCCAAACTTGCCAAATATGATAACAGTTGATCATAAATATAAGCCAGTTTACTTATCCTTCATATGTGTTCTGGCATTTAGAGATTTTAAGGAAATTTTGATTAATTTATGAAAATAAAATTCCTGTTTGTTCCTTCTCTATATTCATTCTTTATTGAGCTTTCTGTGACAAAAAAATAATTTCGGCAAAATTTGTCCTTCTTTTAAATGCCTTTTTTATTAATCAATGGAGTTGGCATGTGGTAAATGATTACTGGATGTTCCTTTGATAATTTTTTTTTTTACTGGATAAGGCTGTTTATGAATCTGCTGAGACTTAGCTGCCAATTCAAAAGATTAATACAATCCTTCCTTAACAAGTGAAATTAATAATTTCATTAAAAATTTAAGAATTTCAGAGTCAGCACTTACTATAATGGAGATAATGTGTAAATTACTGAATTTTTTCAAAAATCATCTTGCAATTATTTTATATTAATTTCTAATGAAGACCAATGTGGGTTGTGTGCTTATTAATGAAAAATTGTAATCTTGGAAGCGTTTTGCATGATGTGGCTGAAATTGATAATATTTTTTTTTTTGTTAAAATACATTCGAGTTCCTTACAAGAGATAACTATATTATATAGTTATCAATAGCTGTCAGATAGTTACTAAAGTAGAACTATGAATTTAACTTAATACAATTAACAACTATGCAACTTGATCACAATAATTCATTATATATGTGAACACCTAACATTATTGTCACAATATTCCTATTTAGTAATACTTAATCTTAAATAAAGTTTTAAACAACATTAAATGAAGATATCAACATAGCAAATTAAAATGTAGCAAGACAATTGCCACTAAATTATGTGAATTGAGTTTATAGAACTAACTAGTTGACCTATACAATTTTTCGAAAAATATATTAGAATTAAAAAGCTATTGCTACAAACTTTTGCATGTTACGTATTATAGTAAATTTCAAAAAACTACTTTTCAATTGAAAGATATCAATGAATGTACTAGTGGAGAAAACAATAACTGTCATGAAAGTGCCATCTGTACAAACACACTATGGTAGCTATACATGTCAATGTCAAAATGGATATACAGGAAATGGAATAACATGTAATGGTAAGCAACTTAATTACTCTATTGTAAAGGAATTCTTGTCAATAGATATCAATGAATGTAGTAGTGAAGGAGACAATAACTGTCATGACAATGCCATCTGTTACAAAACATATGGTAACTATACATGTCAATGTCAAATTGGATACACAGGAAATGGAATAAAACATGTAATGGTAAGCAACTTAATTACTCTATTGTAAAGGAATTCTTGTCAATAGATATTAATGAATGTAGTAGTGAAGGAGACAATAACTGTCATGACAATGCCATCTGTACAAATACATATGTTAACTATACATGTCAATGTCAAATTGGATACACAGGAAATGGAATAATATGTAATGGTAAGCAACTTAATTACTCTATTGTAAAGGAATTCTTGTCAATAGATTAATGAATGTAGTAGTGAAGGAGACAATAACTGTCATGACAATGCCATCTGTACAAATACCTATGGTACTAACTATACATGTCAATGTCAAAATGGATACACAGGAAATGGAATAACTTGTAATGGTAAGCAATTAATAACTCTATTGTAAAGGAATTCTTGTCAATAGATATCAACGAATGTAGTAGTAAAGGAGACAATAACGTCATGACCAATGCCATCTGTACAAATACATATGGTAGCTATACCTGTCAATGTGAAAGTGGATACACAGGAAATGGAACAACATGTAATGGTAAAGCAACTTACTAACTCTATTATAAAAGAATTCTTGTCAATAGATGTCAATGAATGTAGTAATACAGGAGACAATAATTGTCATGACAATGCCATCTGTACAAATACATATGGTAGCTATACATGTCACAATGTGAAAGTGGATACACAGGAAATGGAACAACATGTAATGGTAAGCAACTTACTAACTCTATTATAAAAGAATTCTTGTCAATAGATGTCAATGAATGTAGTAATACAGGAGACAATAATTGTCATGACAATGCCATCTGTACAAATACATATGGTAGCTATACATGTCAATGTGAAAGTGGATACACAGGAAATGGAAATCAACATGTAATGGTAAGCAACTTACTAACTCTATTATAAAAGAATTCTTGTCAATAGATGTCAATGAATGTAGTAATACAGGAGACAATAATTGTCATGACAATGCCATCTGTACAAATACATATGGTAGCTATACATGTCAATGTGAAATGGATACACAGGAAATGGAACAACATGTAATGGTAAGCAACCTTACTAACTCTATTATAAAAGAATTCTTGTCAATAGATGTCAATGAATGTAGTAATACAGGAGACAATAATTGTCATGACAATGCCATCTGTACAAATACATATGGTAGCTATACATGTCAATGTGAAAGTGGATACACAGGAAATGGAACAACATGTAATGGTAAGCAACTTACTAACTCTATTATAAAAGAATTCTTGTCAATAGATGTCAATGAATGTAGTAATACAGGAGACAATAATTGTCATGACAATGCCATCTGTACAAATACATATGGTAGCTATACATGTCAATGTGAAAGTGGATACACAGGAAATGGAACAACATGTAATGGTAAGCAACTTACTAACTCTATTATAAAAGAATTCTTGTCAATAGATGTCAATGAATGTAGTAATACAGGAGACAATAATTGTCATGACAATGCCATCTGTACAAATACATATGGTAGCTATACCATGTCAATGTCAAAATGGATACAAAGGAAATGGAATAACGTGTAATGGTAAGTGACATAATAACTCTATTATAAAGGAATTCTTGTCAATAGATATTAATGAATGTAGTAGTGAAGAAGAGACAATAATTGTCATGAAAATGCCATCTGTACAAATACATATGGTAGCTTTACATGTCAATGTCAAAATGGATACACAGGAAATGGACACAACATGTAATGGTAAATGGAATTATAATATATGATTGTCAAATTCATCTTTCGAATAAATTATATTTACTATTCCTAATTCTCAATTAATTAATTCTCAATTAAGCTGCACAATGCTTTTTACTAGATATAAATGAATGTGTATTGGAAGATATTCAATGTGATTCTGTTACTGTCTGTGTCAATGAAAATCCGAATTATAGTTGTGAGGGTAAGAGATTTTGTAGTAATATTTAAATAATAATGCAACTATAATGCAGGTCCAACCCTCTATTTACCATTTTTGGATTTGGGTTCATCTAAAAGTCATAGAGTGAATGATAGTTCTGATTTTGTCTTGCTTCCATCACCAATTCGATTTGGAAATATGACCTATGCTGCAGCACATGTAAGTATTATAATAACAGACATTTGGTATCACATATTATTATAATAATATTGAAGGTTAATAATAATGGGCTAATAAGCTTTGAACAAAACTACACCTATCATATGCCACAAACATTCCCTATATCTGGTAAAGTAATTGCTCCATATTGGAACATAAACACTGCAAGTCAACTTACTACACTATTATAAAAAAACTGATATCAGTGAACTAACAAAAACTATTAACCTAGTCAATAACTATTTAGCTTATAACTTCAGTATCAACTTTAATGCAGACTGGATACTAGTGGATCAGTGGATGGATATAAACACAAGCAAATGAAGTATGTGTAATTGATACATTATATTGTAATGATTGTTGGTTTACGAGGACAGACCAATAGTGGTGCCTTTCAAGCTGTATTGGCATCACAAGGAAACAAGACATATGCTATTTTTACATACAAATGTGATCTATTTGATTGGAATGGAACTAATGCTATTATAGGATTTAGTGCTAGTAACACTGTTTTTGCAAACTTTCCACTATCAAGATTGGATCAGGCAATTATTGACTGCCATAATTCACCAAATTCAAATTGGAGTAATATTGCCTATGAAATAGGTGAAGTTAGATTGTATTAATTTCTAATATCCTACTCCTACTCTCCATGCAGGTTGTCACTACATCAATAGTGAATGTGGACCTGGGGAAGAACTAAATAATGATTGCAATGGTTGCATTCTAACTAATATCTGTTTAAGAGACCATCCTTGTAGAAATGGAGGAAGATGCATTATAGGATCTGTTCCCAATAAATACACTTGTGATTGTAGTAACACTGGATATACTGGGAAAATATGTGATTTTTCTAAGTCATGGAGTTTTTCCCAGTATGACAAATTACAGAACAATATTGCAACATCCAACCATCACTATATGAACAGTATTGCTGTAATGTCTATAATTTGGAAAAATATTTTCACTGATTCAGGATGGAAGAAAAAAAATTGTAGTTTGTCCATCAGTACTTCCTATTGCTTGTCAAAGTAAGTGTCAGTTTTGGTTTTCTGAAACAAACCTTTTTTAACAGAATACAGAGATCAAAATTGTAAGACCTGGTATGAGTCAGGTTATACTATCAGTGGTGTATATCTTATTAATCCTGATGGAGGGGACTCCATTTGAGGTACTTCTTTACTTAGATAGACAAATGGATAACTAGCTAGATACAGATTAATATAATGGCTATGGATGAATAAAAAAATGGATGAAAAGGTTAATTTTTCATCATTATTTATAGGCCTATTGTGACATGGAGACAAAATGGTGGTGGTTGGACTGTTATTCAAAGAAGAATGGATGGCTTTGTTGACTTTTATCGTAACTGGACAGATTATAATGAAGGTTTCGGCAACCTTTCAGGAGAATTTTGGCTAGGATTGAATAAAATATATCGACTTTACTTATAATAGAATAAACAGTTTGCAAGTCAATCTTGAAGACTTTGAAAAATAATAAAGCATATGCTCTGTACTCTGCATTCAATATTGGAGACAGTACTACAAAATATACTCTTACTTTGGGTAAATATAATGGGACAACTGGTGATAGTTTGAGGATTCATAATGGATGTAAATTTACCACTAAAGATAGTGACAATGATAGAGCTGGATCTGGTAATTGTGCAGTAACATTCAGAGGAGGATGGTGGTATAATGCATGCTATGACTCAAATCTAAATGGACTTTACATTGGAAGAGATAATGACAATCATAAGGAATTATTTGAAACAGTGGAGAGGACATACTTCATTAAAGTTCTCTGAGATGAAGTTTTCGTCACTGTTAACTCAATATGAACTTGCCTACATACATTTAATTATTTAGTACATTTCAGTTATATTGTTATTGCCAAAATCAGATATACATTTTCATCACATAACTTTAACTGATCTTACAAATTTAGATGATTACAAGATTTAAGTATTTATCATTTTAATGTTTTTATGGACAAAAATGTAAAAGGAATTTACTACTAGGTGTATAAGTAGTTTAGCCATTACTATTGCATATTATGCATCAATATCTATATATTGGCTAAATATCATTGTATAAATCATAGACATGTACTCATGTAGTGAAGTTAAAATTTTTTGAATTTATTATTGGCTGATAATGAAATGTTAACAACAAATACTATCTCTCTATATTCATATAGGTATCAAATGTATACATAATATATATATATATATATACTTTAACTACAAGCATAAAGCAATTATGGAGTGTAAAGTTCAGTAATATCCAATCGAGTATCACCTCATCAGGATGACCTTGATTTCCACACACCTTTAGTTCAATATCTTCATTGGTAGTTTCATTGAAAGACTTTACAAACAATATCATGTTAGGTTAGTACAACATGGTTCTTTCCCTACCCATATTATGTTGTCCACGTAATACTTACAACATCGAAGCCATGGATATAAACCAATTTTGTTTGAGAATACTATTATTGTGAATCAGGCATTGCTCCTTATTTAAGTGGAAATACAGAAAGATGGCAGCATAGCCAATGTAACATTATGGGATGAACAATATTGTGATGGAAATGACATTATAAGAAATTAACCATCAGCATATGCCTTAATGTGTTTACGTGGACTACTACCGTATGTAATAGAAATACCATCAAACATAACAGAGTCAATATTAGTACCATAAATGCATCATAGAATCCATATTGGTTCCTTTTTTTCAACCACACCACACTTACTGTAATGGATTCCTTGAATAGAAAAGAAGATAAGATAAACACAACACCTGAGTTAGAAAGACAAACACATCATAGATACATTATGACTATATAGAGGATACAAATCAATATCAACAACTTTAATATTATTCAAATATAAAATTAGATGTAATGTCAGTGATTTTAAATGAAGTTGTTGTAATAACATCAAAATGGTGGTACAAAAACATTTGAAATACACAAGCAAATATGACAAATTAGCACTGTAAACTGATTGGATATTTTAACCAATATATGATATATTGCTATTATATGTAATAGTATAGTTATATGATTACATGTAGTAAAATTATGATATAAACTGAAAGTAAACACAACATAGTTTAATATCATGGGCATGGTTACTATATAGTAAGTTTTTTCTCCTATAAGCTGTTTCTGTTTTATATATGTACTTTGATATTACTTACAGTAAAGGTCTACACAACAAATAAATGTCAACAACTACTATGTGTACATGTCAATACGTCTTTAAATAGAAAAGCTCATCACAATGTCATAAGCTAAAACAATTATAATGTAAATAATATATAACAATGTAAGCTAGTCATGCATGTGCTATGTTACATAAATTGTATCTATTTATTTCATATTTGTATAATTGAAATCAAATATTCATTTCATAACATAATTTTTAACTAACCTTACACGGTTAGATGACTACAAGATTTAAGTAATTATCCAATGCCTGCCCACATGATTCCTAATGGACAAAAATGTATATGGTAATGTAGCATTCAATATACCATATGTGTAGAGATTTAGTAAAGTAGATCATTTGCCATGGAATGTGTAACATTGAATTGTCACAACATGTATACAAATATGTTCATCAGAATCAGATGGAACATGTGTCCAAAGACATGATAGTGATAGCTGTCTTGTTAACCAGACTGGGAGAAGAAAGAGTGAAATCATGGACCTGAGATGACTATACAAGACATTATGTAACTATGTAGTTAGATGAGCAGTGAATTCCTTTTTTTAAATTAAACTTAGTCTAACAAAACTTACTAATAAAATAATATATTAAGTTAGGTACATTAACTACAAACGACTCCGTATAAATTATAAATATAATAATTAATAACATATTAATTATATTATATATACAATCATGTACATACCTAATCTTACTCATTAGATGATCATAATTATTCATCATAAATAAACATTATCAGTTGCTTTGACAGATGTAGACAGTATGAGTTATAGATATTCATTTCATTTTCATCATCTAATCTATAGATAAACAGTACACTAGTTAACACAAAGTATATATGACAACTTAAATATTGTTGTTTTGATTGGTTTGCATTAAAAAAACATTCCAATGATTTGGGTCTGGAAAAATAACAAATGTTGATCAGCTAAAAAATTAATAATTATGTTTCAAAACAACCTGTATGATATACAATAATAACAGTGATGAAACAAATCTATCACTACAATTAACACTACACCCAACTAGTACCACCAGTAATAATGCAAATGTTAGAAAAAAGACTATATAGATCTTATAAATAATTATTATAGTGATCAATCATGATATTCTATATACCTTTGACAGTAATATATGATGTTGTTTGAGAAGATATTGTTGACACAATGGTTGTGGATGGTAGCGTCTGACTAGAAGTCACTGGATAAAGTAATAAGAATACAGTATATTGATTACTTTAACTAGGTAATTATTAGTTGTAAATCAATTAATGTCGGATTAACAATTACTGTCACTAAAAAAACCCTGTCATATGTAACCCAGCTAGAGTTTGATTATCTATTATCATCCACAGTCCATAATTATTAATACTTTAACTATTTATACACTATTTGTACACTAAACAGATAACAGGTTATAAGATTACTACTTCATCAAACTGTGATGATAGTGTACCCTATCTCATAATTGGGGTTATCTACATGAATATACTATGTACAGACCCTGAGATAACACCCATATAGTGTACGTCAAATTGGATAGTGTGACAAGTTGAACTATTAAAAACAATGTTTTGTAATAGAATTATAATAATTTATACTAGTTGCAATAACTACTTAGCAAGATACTAAAAAAATCTTCTTCCAATAAAGTTGACACCAGCTACAGTTTTATGTTATATACATTACAAAATACTACGTCATTCACAATGACATATCACTCAATACTAGTGAGAATGCATGTGATGCTTATTATTACTAATGATCACAACGACTCAATGACTCTGGCATTACATAAATGACAATCAATGTCTTTCTAATGATTTGTTTTATGTCAAACTAACAGATGAAACCAGTTATCAATTTTGATGATACAATAGCTTACAAATTTTTTTTACATTTATAACAAAATATTAAAAGTGTTATTTACCTGTTGGGTCTGTTTCACATGATATCATGTACCATATATATATATATTACTATATATATATACATTATATATAATTAATAATAGTGGTAGAGACATATCAGTCATTGAGAGACTAGTTATTAGTGTAGGAACTAGATAATGAAATAGTTAGATTGCGTTCAATTAATATGAACTCACACATAAACCCTCAACAATGGTTTATGTATTATAGCAGTTATAGAAGACAGTAATAATAGTGAATGGAGACCTATTAATTAAATATTAAAATAAATTTAGAGCTCTATGTCAGTTATGTTAACATCATTATCATTAAAATGTAGTTGTATCACAACCAAATCATTTTGGCTGAACTATTTTTTTGTACACGATCAATATTTTAACACTGGTAATCATTCATTCCTTTACTAGTTTATTACGACAATGGTCTACAAAGAATTATAACATCTGATAAGGGAGAGAGTTTAGAAATGTTTTTAAATGGAGAATTAATGAGAAACTCAACATAAGCATCAAATATCAAAATTGTCATCATCGTCTGCTTCCCCATCCCCACCACCTTACTGATTTAGAATTGATTTGTATTACACCTAACAAGTGTGGATCCAAGGTAATAATATGTTTCTACTAGTAGTTAATCGCTTACCCAATTAAGTAGCACACATAGAAAATGAAGTAGATGTGTCACATTTCAGGAAAAGAAAGACAAACGATTCCTCTCACTCCTGTCAACAATGAGAAATAAAATTAAAAGAGGTACTTCACAGCAGACTAATAAACAAGATGGCAAAGGAAGACATGATAAAGTGGTTTATCATTAGCTGTAATGAGGATGCTAAAAGGAGGAAATGGCAATAATCACATAGAAGAAGCCTTAATTTCTGAAGGTATGTATACTTAAATGCTCCACTTCACTATTTAGGTCATTTTTCAATAAAGTATGTGGACCTAACAAACAAGAAAAATGTCCCAACCATATATTGGATGGGAGAATTAACACTGTTTCCGTCAGACAGAAAAAATTCATTGATCAATACCTAGGTGTTGAGTTATGCAGTCATCACTGCTGGACATAACTTCTGAAAGATGCCTATATACACACACACATTGGTGGTCTTCAACCCACTCACTATATTGGGCATGACATTTTTGAAGTCCAGAGGAGACAATTTATACAACAATAATTGGCAAAACTAATTGAAACCAAATTACATATTTTATACAATTCAGTCCACAGTGGTCTCCAGGTGATCAGGAAGATGCCGCATAAGTTTCTTACCCAAGTTCTTCAAATTGAATAGAGGTATTTATAGTCAATGTTAGTGCGTTTGATGTATTAATTCAATATCACCTCCTCCTATATATATGTTAACAGTCACCCTCTCCACAAATAAATGGAGTGTAAATATATATATTCATATCTTATATATATATATATATATAATAATATATATAAGCATCAGTTTCTTTGACAATCTGACACAGCGAGTAACCTTTTGGGTGAGGTTTACTTACTAAGCCATGGCATAGATAATAGAGTAATAAATTGTGAAATTAAGTTATAAAATGTATCACTCTATTATCTATGATAACACCTAATGAATAAGATTGTTAATCATTAAAAAAGACAATCATTAAATTTTAGTATTTCTGACATAATTGTGAGTTGAGTATCACTAAGATATCCAGTTGCTGTAAAGATCTTGATGTATACTGCGTTTCTCTCATAGTTTCTACAGTTTAACATCAATGTAGTCATTTAAACCACCAACCACAACAAGTAGCTTTACCTCTTTCGACTCCCCTCTGTTGGTGTAGAAGGATATCATTTATTTTTTATTTTATTATTCTACTTTTAGTACTAGTGTCATGTTGCCTGATGTTTTTGGAAAGAAAATGTCCAGAGACTATTATTAAATAATTGTAAGCATGTAAGTATGTTTACCACTGTGAAGGACAAAAGTGTGTGACATTAGAGAAGTAAGTGTCAAGCAAAGTTTGCTTTATTTTAACTGTCTACTAGTTTGTCAGTGAATGAAATTGAATAAAAAAAAGGGAAATAAAGTCATGAGAAATAAAACAAGAAAATAAAGGGGATTCAGAAAACAGATTAAGATTAAACAACAAAACTGCTTAGTAATAATAAAAAACAAGTCTGTCTTTAATAACTTGATAAATGTCTAAATTCTTACCACAACTCTATGTTTTCCGATAAGTAATTTCCATAGTGTTGTATTTTTTGTAAGTGAAGTACATATTGTCTTGATATCATCGTCATTCATGAAGTATTGTTGAGATCTAGTCTTCCTCAGTGACTTAGTTTGTTTGTATTAGATCTGCTATGGTACTGGTGCTAACTGAAGTTATTTTGATGATTACAACTGATATTCAACATAGTCACAGTTTGGTTTTTAGTAAGGCCTTCACAGATATATCGGACGCTATTATCAGTGATGTTACAATTGTGGAGATCTAGTTCCTTTAAACTTGTATTTTCTTGTTAACATATGAGATAAGTATGGCATATCTTCATCGGTGTGTACCAGAAACACTTTAACAACACTAACTCCTCAAGTGTTGTGTTAAAAATAAGACCATCACTGACAAGTTTGATGCCACTAGTAAAATGAAGAGAGGTTGCAGCAATAGGGTCTTTACTGTTCTATTACTTTTTAGTATCTCTGATAATAATGGATACATTTTACTGTCCAATAAAGTGTTTGCTATATAAAGTTTTGACACTTTACACTTATTAAGATTGGTTATAATAACTGTAGTACTTCAGGAGATGATGACACAAGATGAATACTCCACCCGTTTTCTGTTTGTTGTTCTTTTTATTAATTTACTTATAACATCTTCACTTTCCACGACACTTGGTCTAGTGAGGTCGAACACTACCGTCATGATCTCTCCACTCAACACTTCTAGTATATCCTGTTTTAAAATAAAGAGTAGTTATATACGTATAATACACACATAGTAATATATATACTATAACACACTACCATATACAGACAATACTTGAAAGGAAGTGATTATTACTTACTGTGTATACTATGGCAATGGAATAATGGAGAGATAGTGAAATGTGTATTTGCAAAATGAGTATAAGATGTAATTGGCTAGGTTATACTATAGTAATAGTGAGATGCATAATCACTTTAATACTGACATACACTGCAAACAATGGTGGTTGTATACCAGACTGCTAAAGTTGGAAGGGCTAGTTTACTAGACTATATATACTAGTATTATATCAAAGGGATTGACTGATTGTTGAAATATTCAAAACATAACAAGAAAAATTTACTATATTATTCAAAAGTATCCTATAAGTTTTGAAATTTTATTTTTGCTGATGTCTCATCTAACCAGCCACTCTGAAAACGTTTTCATTGGTGGGGAGGGGCCTCGCTTATGTGATACTATTTGGTAACTCTTCACTATAAAAATTTAAAGTACAAGTCTTTTTACCTGCGATGTAAAGTCTATGTATCATACATACTATTGGTATATCCTTGTTTGACTGACTCATCATCATGATGTGATATTGAAGACTCTACATAAGATATACTTATATTAAACAAGCATAAGTATGTACAAAGTAAAATATGACAACACTTACTCCTACCATTTCAATAGATCATATCATAATCATAGCTCTATCATTATTATACTGACACTAAGGAGTGTAAGTAAATATGGAAATTTCATACTTTATACTTGTCATTGCAATTTGAAAATTTTAATATAATGTACACATAATAGTTTGTGGTTTATGATGGTAGTGTTATGATTGCAATGTCCTAGTTTGTCTTAGGCATAATATGAAATGATTATATATGGGGAAGTTTGCAGTAAATGTCATATTAAGATTATATTTCTAACACCATTTTGTTATAATTCAGTACAAGTTTGAAAGGAGAGAAATATCCACCATTTTGAAATTTCCTCCTTGGGATATGGTAGTGTTCATTCCTATTTAAAATAGTATTGTTCTTGAGGTTTATATCCATGTACAAAGAACATGAAAATTCAACTCCCCATGAGGAATTATAGTTGACTCTATAAGGCATACTTCACACAATTGTTAGTGTTGGACTGCAAGTTGAAGCTCTAATTATGACAGAATGTCACAAGCTTAAGAGTGAAAACATGAGCAAAACTAAAGATTTTCCTTATCTCTTAGTTGTGATGTTAAATCTTCAACCTTTTCTTTCATTTGCCTCATTTCTATATAACAATATTATCAAAACTACTGAACACATTATGAATATAGCTAAGAAGAAAATATCAAGTATAAATATAAACAAATTAGGGTAATACATAACCTTTTAATATAACTCTGAAGTTTAATGTAGTAATGAAATTAGAAGTTAATGAAACTTTATACCGTCAACTATAGCTCTACTCAAATTGAGTCCAAAGGAGAATATTTCAAAATATAAATGCTTTTCTTTTTTTTTTAAACCTATACTAGCCTCGCATTGCTAACCCTTCACTAAGAGGAAGGGTGTAGGGACAACAATACATAGGACTCATATAACAGCAAGTGAATGTGGCTAGAAACATACTCTGACCTGAGTCACGTGTTCAGAAGTGAAAAAACACTATGATATGCACTGGTTGTGGTGATATTTCGAATAGAATCACAGATGATCTTTTACTAACTAATGCTACTGTATCATGTACTGCTTTAAGAAACAGAGTTTCAAGGCAGCTTCAAAGATTTTGCAGGCCATTGTCATGTCACATGGAATAGGTGATAAGTGAAAAGGAGTTCATAAGTCCATGACATGATTAGTGGCTTGTAAGATTTTTATAGGTTTGCATGAGTCCTACTTGTCCCTGAGACCCTTCTTCTCTTAGAGAAGGTTTTGGCAAAGACTTAGCCTGGATTATAATGCAACGATTATAATGCAATGAAATTACACTGTAATGCACTCTATATGTAATAATATTCAATTTTATATTTAATTGCATAAATGGGCCATTTACCTTTATGTGGTTTATAGTTATAAACACTATATATATAAATTAGGCCATCAAAGATATTGTGCTACTCCGAGGAGGGCTGTCATCATTATTAAATGAACTTTTAACTGTTTATCAACAGGTGAAGTCTCTATATGAGTACTTTACAAAATGTATTACTACCTTTGGTTTTTTAGTTGTGGATTCCTCTTTTTGGTTAGTTTTTGCATGGGTCTCTTTCAACTCTTTCATCAGTTACTGGTTTACGAGCCTTGGTATGAAATGCTAGATCTTTTAAACAATGATATGCAATCAAAATTTACATCTATATAATAACTTGAGTTACCTTTTAAACTCTGTTTCAGTTTCTCAATCTGTTGATCTCTTTCTTGTACTTTTGTAATGTTAATGATGTGGGTTATTTCTTGAATTTTCTCTATTTCTTTTCAGTCTCTCAGCAGACTCTGACACAATTTCTCGTAATAACTGAGTGATAATAATGTATATCAACAAGTCAGATAATGTATATCGTAACTACTGACAAATGATTGGCATGAACTATGTTAGTGATTGCTATGGTACTAATAATAACCTTCCTTTATTGCTAGTAACGTTGTCAATTGTCCAACCTGGTCTGGGGGGGGGGGGGGGTGGGGGGGGGGGGGTGGGGGGGGGGGGGGGGTCTTCCTTTTTTCTTGATTCTATGTATAACAAGGTATAACAATATTGTAAAATATATTATAATAATATATTCAGTTAAAATGGGATGATTAAGTATATTTCATCTTAAATAAAGTGATCTAGAATCTAATATATAATATAGATATATATATAATCTATATATATATATATATTATATATTATATATTATATATATATATATTTCATACTTAAGCCAGTAAATATCTATTAAAATACAATAATTATTCATTTAATGACTCTATATCTATACAATACTATTTACCTTCAAAACTCTTTTGGTACAGTCTCATTTTCATTTTCCTTATCTCTTAGTTGTTGATGTTAAATCTTCAACCTTTTCTTTCATTTGCTTCATTTCTATATAACAATATTATCAAACTACCGAACACATTCATGAATATAGCTAAGAAGAAAATATCAAGTATAAATATAAACAAATTAGGGTAATATATAACCTATTAATATAACTCTCGTTATTTGCAAACATATACAATACCTTCATTCATAGACTCTAGTTCCATAGTCTTCTTTTTATTGATAGTTTCTTGTACCTCAAGTTGACTTCTTAATTCCTTGTGCTCTTTTCTACAGTAGCTCCAACTTCCTATTTATCAATATACAGCATATGTAGTAACTGTTTGGCTAATACTAGTCATCACTTACCTTGTCACTTCGGTGATCATAAATGGTATAGTGTCCAACTGTAAGATGGATTAAACCTCTCCTCTTCATTGATTCAAGAGCTGCTTAGCTTTGACAATAAGTGATGTTGTTAGACTGAGAGGAAAAAAGCAAGTGACCACAATGGAATTGGCCCTTTGCGATGTAGTGAATATCCACATTTTCTCCAAGTGATTCTGAAATAATTTTCATTAATATCTTCTAGAGTATAATCTTTAGGATCCCAATCCAAGACAAGGTAGCTGTCTCAGATTTAAGAAGACAAGGGTTTTGGTCTCTTTGAAAAATGTTTATTGATACAAAGTAAGGCTTTGTTTTTTCTACAAAATGACTGAACAAGTTTCTTGTACTTTTGTATATGTATCTCAGCTTCATCATTTTGAATCGTTTTTACAATACCTCCAAACAACTTATATTGATCAGTGTACAATGCTTTCTCACAACAGTTAGTACTTCATCAATGGAATGACTTAATGCAAGTGATTTGAGACTCAAGGTGAGGGTAACCATCTTCTAGAAATAGCTTTAATTTATCAAGAGGTGGAGGTGATGAATTATGGCTTCTCTCGGGACATTACTGAAAGTTATTGCAAATTCACTTTTCAGGAACCAAACACATAATCAGCTTTCGAGGGATTGGATTTTTTTTTTAGAAGCCTTAACTGTATTAGAATGTCATTAAATTTGTGGCTTTCTCAGTCTCACTAACCTTGACTTAAAGTTAAACCAGAACTGTTGATAGGTTAGGTGAAGAATTGTCTATAAAATTTAATTTAAAAACACCATATAATCTAGTATGGTCCTACTACTACCTTGAATGCTACCAGGACTAGGTTCTATGTCTGGGATGTCATCATCAGGAAATACTTCTCTATGAAAAGAATCGAACCATTAGAGGTAATGTATAATATAGAATATGCTTACCACAGTCCTTCAAGGATAGCATTAGCATATGGTACATTGCTAGGAAACTTAAGCAGTACACTAGCAAAGATTATCAGGTGATGATAGTTCATATGTACAGCAGGAACTACAGTTCTTAAAAGCCTAACTGATGCTTTCCTGTTGACAAAGAGTAATTTATAGTGGCTAGCCTAGTTCTTGTAATAACACCCTCTCCAAAAAGATAGTGTGCTATTCTAACAGGACAATGAAGAGACTGAGAGAGAGTACCATAATGACAAACGTAAAATGTCACTGGCATGATTTTCATGCTACTATGACCTTGTCATTGCTACTTTTGAATAATGCTTGATGTTGTCTGGTCATATGAAAAGGTTTGACCTATCAACAATAACATTTATTGGCAAATTATTTAATTGATCTCTCACCATATTCATAATAATTCTCTCAGATAGTATTTTTGTCTTGTCAAACTGGACAGTACTGTTGCTAACGCTTTCAACTTATTTGTGATCAGACATTATTGCTGCATGTACAGGCAGATAACAGAGCTGTCTTCTTCTCATCTGGGGAAAAAACTTTGCAATGACTCCATTTTATCAAGTGTTTCTTCATTGATACATCTCTTACTAAATAAGAGCTGGGACACTTTACAGGATCGATCTGACACTGTGACATCTCTCTAATAAAACTTTGGAGAGACCTTCTTTCACTAAGAACCAAAAAAATATTTCTAATGACTGGATGTATAACGTTATATCAACTTACCTTTAACTAAGTGTTGATGTAATGTATTAGCTTTATATGATATTATTAACAATAGGACCCTTCATGGCATCAATCACGTTTCCCAGGTAATGAAACTGAAGATTGTGAAGTAGTTAGCCAGCTATGAATAACTTCAGAGAGTTTGATAGTATTACTCTCTGGGCTGTGTTTTAAACCATCCAACAGTAGTGTGAAGAACTTTGAGGCTTAAGCCAATTTCATAGCCATTAAGTTACTAATATCAGCTAATAAATTGAGTAGCTGCGTGTTTCAGTGGGAGCCTTCCTCAAAAGATCTGAAATATCTAAATGAAGAGAAGTAAGATATTAAAGAACAAGCAGTTATATCAAGTTTTGTATGCTACCTAGAGGTTGAGTTTGAAGTATTTTTTTTGTATCCATAGACAATATTATGGAAGCAGGTCAAGATAAGTCTAATGAATATAATATAGACTCTCTTCAATCCAACAATCCGAAGTTAGCAGCACGTGACCTAAGGTACTATTTAACCACACCTTATGTTAAATATTATTGTTTCAGGTGTTGTTTTTTTTTTATATGATAGATCTAGGAGTTAAGTTTACCAAAATAGATAACACTATGAGCGCGTGGGCGTATAGTTTAATCGCCCGGGTCAGTGTAGTAGTGACCTTGGAGTCAGAGCATAGTGTTACGAGTCTTTTTTCTTTGGAGTTTTATAGCGTTTTTAGTTTGTTATTAATGTCCAAATAAAAGTGATGAAAGATTCTAATAACTTCTTGGGAACGGTGTGATAAAACTCCGAAGCAAGGTATGATTGCACATAAATACGTCACACGCTGTACATTTATATGTTAACCGATCTTTCAATCACACACCTGCTGTTTTCCATCTACTGCTTACCGAAAGCCTTGCTAATGTGGGTTTTGCCACATAATTGTTCGGTCCTTCTTTATGGCGGGAAGATGTCGGATCAATTAGGCGAATGTGGATATTCTAAACGTTGAGGTTGTGCTGTAACGAAAAGCTGAGACTATAAAATAATGTCCTTCTCTCTCAACTAACTCTCTAGCAAGTTTTACTATGTATATATTTAGGGTTCGATGACAGCCAGTTTGAGTTGACAGTTTATATAAACATGTAGCTGTTAACGTACAGCTATCATTCAAGAAGATAAAATGCAGTCGTTTCCACAATTGTTATCATCCTTGTGAAAAACTGTGAGACAATAACATAAAAAAAAAAAAGAGTGGGTTAAATCATTTTATCTACACCACAACGTTTTAAGTAATGATAACTAATTCGTTTCAAAAACTTATTATTATAATAAAGGAAATATTTAAGTTCATATTTCCTAAAACAACATTTTGTAGCTTAAAATTGCTACGATAAATTCATGTAAAAATAGACAGGTCCCCAACCTCCAGTAAAACAATCTGCCCTAAATTCTCTTATGCTAGATACAATTTGTACCCATTCAAAAAACACGATAAACTTGGGTTATCGGTAAGCATTTACATAACTTTCATTGTATGAGTTGAACAATAGCTAGCTTAGGTTAACTCACTGTGACAAAGCTTCACATTCTTATGACGCAACCACATTAACAGCTTGTCTCATACAAAAGTAAAATCGATTCAACGTGTGAAAACAACTGCTGACTATAGCCTTATAGCAACAGTTCACAAGACTAAAGCCAGCAATTAGAGATATATTAGTATTAAAATTTGGAATATCTCGTTGCTTATATTTTTTCAAAGACTCAATAGCACAAGCAATAAAGGTGAAATGTACTAATAAAATCACAAATGCCGCCTTTGCAGGGCAGGAAAGGCATGCACACAATTCAAAACAATTTGCTAACTTCATAATAGTCTATATGGCTGTTACTGTCCTATATAAAATATTAGTGAATTGACAAACTACTATATGCTTATAAGGGAATGGTCATTGTCAATAATCATGATGTAGGATTTACAGATTGAATAGAATACAATGTGTTCTATTGGGCTGATACAATGAGTTAGTATTCATCATACTTTTTACTTCATATCATCTTGTCCATTTCGATTACACACAATAATGCATTTTCTGGTCAGGCGAATCCTAACTATAATACTTTGTTGTTTTGCAGCTGCAGTTATATGACATGGAGATCCTTTGCGTAGGCTGCATTATATATTGAGTGCCCACCAGCGTCATCAAGAAGTGTCATTTCAAGTGGTTTCTATATACTTTTGTCTCTCCTTTTTAGGACTACAAAGTTTTGACTTCAATTCAGGTAATTAATGATAATTAATATGTATGAATATTATATGTACAAGAAACAACAGAAATTATAAATGTTAGAATCTAGACCACCAATCTACTATAGAGTAAAATAAACATGGCAAAAAGACCAAAGGGATTATTGACACAAGATGATTGAAATTCACTGAACTTGATAGAGATAACTACTTTCTTGAACTAAGTCAATTATCCCAAGAACCTGTCAGAGCTGAGATATTGATGATGAATTTAGTAATTTAGAAGTGACGAGGCTACTGAAGAAGGTAATTATAAAACAAGAAAGTGATATCTGCATCTGCATCTATCAGTACAGTGACATGTATTTTCCTTATTTTTTGTAGCAAATGATTATACCTTACTTCTATCTTACATCTGGCTACCTCAGATTTCTAACCATCACATCACAGTAACCAAATTAATTATCCATTGGATGTTCAGGTGTCATCTACGGTCATAGTTATCCATCTTATCCAAACTTCTTAGTCATTACTACCTCCTACCATTCAATCACTATATCCAAGATCAACTCCTAACAAAACCATTTTTATCAATGATATCGTCCTCCACAGTCCAACACATTTTAATCATCCACATCACTATTACCACCTTACTATTCAAATAATCAACTACAGTCCAAACATCATCAATCTCCTCCTCTTTATCATCAATTGATTTCATTCGGGGGGGTATCCATCATCTGACTATAGTCCCTACTCGTTCAATCAATCTAAGGATCCTACATCTACATCTAACATGGTCCACTAACTTTAATAAACAGTAAGCATCAACCATTGGTGCCTTCAGTTAGGTCCCTAGAGTCAATCATCCACACCTAACTCTCATCAGAGATTTTTTTACCTCTTACTTTATGGCCAACCATATGTAGTAAACAAAGTACTCTCTATGCTAAACAGTGATGGGAGACTTCAAATATGGAATTGTGGACAGAACTTACAGTGGAGGACCCATGGAAAACCTAACAAGGGCATATTTTAGTTTTGTGCTTCTTATTGGGATGGTCCTTTATATCATTAGAAGACTACTGGGGAAAGATTTGTGATCTATGATCAGAAACAGAAAATGTTAACAGATATACATTCTACTTAGTAGTACTCTTTATTTCGAAAACTTATATTACATTAAAATTTTTGCAATAAGAAATACAAATATAGATACACAGTTTACATGCATTAACTACACCAATTTTAAAACAATACCAAATATAAGGTAATTTTCTAAATATGAGTTTGTCCCCAGTATGAGGGGGGCAATTTACAGCACAATATTGCAACATCCATCATCACTATATGAAACAGTACTGCTGTAATGTCTCTAATTTTTGGAAAAAAATTCTCATTGATTCAGAATGGGAAGAAAAGAAAATTGCCAGTTTTGCCATTGCTACTTCCTATTAGCTTATCAAACTAACGTGTTCAGTTTTGCTTTTCGTGAAACAAAATTTCTTATAAAAAGCAGAGATCAAATTGTTAGACCCTGGTATGAGCAGGCTATAATATCAGTGGTCTATATGCTTATAATCCTAATGGAGGGCTCTCCAGTTGGAGGTACTTGTTTACTTAGATAGACAAATGGATAACTAGCTAAATACAGATTATTACATAGGCATGGTGAATAAATAATTGGATATGAAAAGGTTAATTTTTAATCAGGGATATTTATTATAAAGGCCCTATTGTGACATGGAGACAAATGTGGTGGTTGGACTGTTATTCAAAGACGAATGATGGCTTTTGTTGACGTTTATCGTTAACTGAACAGATTATAATGAAGGTTTTGACAACCTTTCAGGAGAATTTTGGCTAGGATTGAATAAAAATATATATCGACTTGCTTATAATAGAATAAACAGTTTATAAGTCAATCTTGAAGACTTTGTGAAAACAATCAAACCAACATCTGGCTTTACTCTGCATTCAATATTGGAGCATTACTACAAAAGGATACTCTTACTTTGGGTAAATATAATGGGACAGCTGGTGATAGTTTTTTTTATGATTCATAATGGATGTAAATTTACCACTAAAGATAGTGACAATGATAGAGCTGGATCTGGTAGTTTGTGCAATAACATCAGAGGAGGATGGTGTATACATGCATGCTATGATCAAATCTAAATGAACTTTACTTGGAAGATGATAATGACAATCATAATTGCAATTATTTGGAAACAGTGGAAAGGACATGCTTCATTAAAGATTTCTGAGATTAAATTTTGTCACTTTTAACTCAATATGTACTTGCCTACATACATTTAATTCATTTAGCGACTTTTTAGATATATTGTTATTACCACATTTCATAGCATTTAATTTTAAAACTGATCTTACAGATTTAGATGATTACAAGATTTAAGTATTTATCATAGATTTCTTTATGGACAAAAAATGTAAAAGAATTTTGTAGTAAAATAATTATATATGTTATATAGAGATTTAGTAAAATAAATCATTAATCTGGCCATGGAATGTGCAACATTGCATTGTCACAACAGTATACAATATTTTCATCAGCATCAGATGGAACAAGCATTCAATTAACGTGATAGTGGTGGATAACCCAGAATACACGGAGAGGGATTGATTCCCTATCTGAAAGGATTATATGAACATCACATAACTATGTCGGTTAGATGAGAATCAAAAATGTTAATTTTAAACAAAGTTAACAAAATTTACCAACAAGAAATTACAATATATGTTTACAATACATAACAACAACAATTTTTACATAACCAAATATAATAATTAACAATATGTCACGATATATTAAATATACTTTTATACACACTGGTATCTACTGGTGGTTCATATATCATCAAAAATATATCAGATGTTTTAGACTGATGGTAGACTCTAGAACTCGTCAGGTCTGTAGATAAATAGTGCCTGATTTAACACAAGATACTACAAGTGAGGATAAACTTACTTACTGTATGTTCAATTAATTTCATTAGTACCAATAATTTGAGTCTGCAAAATAAAAGAAAATTTGGTAACTAAAAAAAGTTAATATGTTCACAAGCTTTGTGACACAAAATAATAGCAATATAATGATAATGAAACAAGCTATTGCTATAATCATCAGTACATGCACCAATTAGTACAACCCAGTCCAATAATAATACGATTTTCAATCATAAAAAAAGATTGTAGAGCTCACATAAAGATTATTATATATCGTGATATTCTACATACCTTTAACAGTAGTATATTTGTTTTTTGAGAAGTATTGTTGACACAATGGTTGTGGGATGGTAGCATGTGACTATAAAGTCACTGAAATAAAGTAATAAGAATGCAATATATGATTACTTTCAAACTAAATATTTACTACTTGTACTAAAATACCTGTTGTATGTTAGTTCAACTAGAGTTTGATTAGCAATTATTATCCCATAGTCCATAATCATAACATTGTAACGGATGCACACCAAACTGATAACAGGTGTTTTCTCTATAGACCACCTAGGAGAAACAGTTACAACTCATCTCTAGGAAACAAATTATGCATTAGAGTGATGAGTAATGTATCCTATCTCATATATGATCTTGGGATTATATAAAGGAATAAAATAGGTACAATATATATGCATGAGATCATACCCAGGTAGTATTATTAGTACGCATCAAACTGAATAGTGTGACAATTGAACTATACAGAGGCAATGGTTTGTGAAAGAAATATGATAATTCTGATGTGCACTTTAATCTATACTTCAACGGGTCACTGAAGGAACCTCTTCAATAGAGTTGATACCAGCTACTTTTTTGGTTATATACATTACAAAATACTATAGATCATTCAATGATGACAATCTCTCAAGTACTAACCAGGTTGTATTTGATACTATTGTTACTAAATGATCACGTATACTCAATGATTATACCTTTACCATTTAATGTCATCTATGTGATTTTGTTTGATGTCAAATAATGGATGAAACTAGGATCAGCTTTGTGGATCCCTATTCATAGACCCACAAGCCACACCTCGTTCTACAACCCATGTCCTATTCCAGATGCTTGGAGACAGAAGGGTTGAAGCAAATTAGATTGCCTTCTCCAGGTCTTAGTCGAGAGAATTTATTTCTCTGAATGGGCATCTCCAGTAGTGCCAGTGTTTGAAACAGAAGATGGCTCTATTCGAATATGCGGGGGACTATAAACTGACAGTAAATCGTGTAGCAAAGTTAGACATGTATCCCCTACGAAAGTCGATGATCTATTAGCAACATTAGTTGGAAGGTCCTCCTTTACAAAGCTGGACCTAAGTCAAGTGTACCAGGCAGGTACAGCTAGACCCGGAGTCTCAACAGTTTGTGATGATTAAACATGATGAAAGGAATGTATCATTACACTAGACTGCCTTTTGAAGTGAATTCATTGCCGTCCATTGTCCAACAAGTAAGGAGAATTTGTTTACAAGGTCTGAAGCATGTATATGTGTATATTGATGATGTGTTGGTGACTGGGACAATAGAGGCTGAGCATATTGCAAATGTGAAAAAACTTTTCAAGAGACTACAAGACAGCTGGAATGAAGTTGAAGTTGAAAAAAATATGCATGCTTTTAGCCACCAGAGGTTAAGTATTTAGGACATATAAATTAGTAATCAAGGCATTGAACCAACAGAAGACAAGGTCAGAGATGTTACGAAGTTCCAGTTCCTCAGCAATATTTCAGAAATAAGGCTTTATTGGATTAGTTAATTACTATGGGAAATTCCTACCCAATCTAGCAATAGTCCTGAGTCCTCTCTATTCATTGTTACGCCACCACTCAATTTGGAAGTAAGGGTAAGCCATCAAGACGCTTTTGAGTCAGCTAAAGAGTTATTGAAGTCACCCAGACGGTTAGCTCACTATGACGGTTCTAAAGAACCGTACTTGCATGTGACGCCTCCCTTTGGGACAGAGTAGGGGCCATCTGTCTCATTGTTTAGAGAATGGAGAAGAACAACAGATCACCTTTGCATCAAGGATTGCTATCAACAACTGACGGAACTACCTCACAACTGACAAAGAAGCATCATTGTGGGTAGTCAGGAAATTCCCATCAATTATCTCTCAGGTAGGAGATTTATAATAAATACTGATCATAAATCATTAATGCAGTAAATATTTTTGGAGAACATCGTGGGTATCCCACAATTAGCATCTGCTAGGATCAAAGATGGGCCTAATTTGGATAGTTATACTTACTCAGTACAGTATAAGCCTGGTAAAAAAAGTTACAACATGCCGATGGTCTGAATAGATTGCCATTACCTGATACTTTAAAGTCTGTTCCCATCCCTCATGAAATATTCATTTGGTAGACATACTCAATTTCATTAACCTATTACAGTATCTGATAGTAAATCATGTATGCAAAATGATCCAATGTAGCCACTTAGTCCTGCGTTGAGGTTGGAAAAATAACAAATAGGGGGAAAGAGAGAAGATTTTCACATCAATATCGAGGAGACTCTCTGAATGGATGGCTGTGTCCTGTGTCCTGTTGGGATATAATACCGATCAAAGATTGCGGGGAAAGTGTATGGATGAAATTTACTCTGGCATTGTCAAGATGATAGGCTAAAGCCACGAGTATGTTTGGTGACCTACGAAAATAGATGATGACATAGAAAAGAAATGTAGTAGTTGCGATGCATGTCAGTTGAGCAATAAACGACACCTCCAACTTTACACTCCACCCATGGGAGTGGCCAGCAAGCCCATGCTACAATTGATTATGCCGGGCCTTGCCTAGGACGAATGACAAAACAATCGATGTCAGTTTTTCAACTAGTAGGGAGTTTGCAGATTTCCATAGCCATCAAGGAATCAGTCATGTCAAAGCTATCTGTCTTCTAAAAGACTCGCAGAAGGGCTGTACAGATCTTTAAGAGAAAACATGGATAATCAAACTACTTGAACTTGTAAGACGAAACTAGCCAGATTTTTATTCAACTATAGGAGAACTCTCTCATTCCACCACAAACAAACAAAAGAAAGTAGAGAGGCAATGTCAGAGACAGAAAGACCTCACATGCTGATCAACATGCTCGAGTTCGACCGCTCACTTAAGGAGGGAGACAAAGTGTTTATATTCAGTAACTTTAGTAATTGGGGTTCGATGGATTAAATATGTTGTAATTAAAAATATTGGGGGTCCCCTGTCAATATTTGTGAAACATCAAATGTATCGATGTTGAAGAAGACTTGATATATAAGTCGAATTGTGGCAAAACAACCGATTTTACACGGATGATGGCCATATGGTTACAACATATAACAACTCATATACCAAACATCATGTGACACACCCTGGAGCAGGAAACAAGTGCCACGAGGCTCCCAATCAAGTGGAATCAGTACAAAGGTCTACTGGTCAGTCAGTTGACCTCCTGACAGATCAGGTACTAATGAAAACTTAAGGAGAATGTACTGTATGTAGGCATTATGTATTATGAATATTATTATATTCTTTGCTAGTCAGACCTACTATAGTGGTCTATATGGTTGTGTGATATAGAGTTTAGTTATTCATTATTCATGTTTCTAATATGCTGTACTTTAATACACTACATACGAATCATTTGAGGAATGAGGATTTGAAGTTCAGGCATGGAGAGAAACATAAGGGGCTGTTGACTATCGAAATACTAAAATAATGGCCAAGTTTGGATAGACGATTAGAATTACCTGACAACGTAGGAGAGAGGCATATCTAACGTAGGATTAACTTATTGAATTCTTTAATCTTTACTTTCCTATGACGCATTAAATAGCGTTTACCTCAATTGACTTCTTAATGGTAAATAATCTATTAATCGATTACAAAGAGTAATTAATTAATTGAAAATCGAACTGGCTCCTTCCAATATCCTGGGATGCTTTTTCAAAAAAGAAGTTCACACATCGAATCTACATCAAGATTTGTGTTTCGTAAGTGATGTGAATAACAAAGCTAAAAGCTACAGCACGTGAGTTTTCTTCGGTTTGAGAGCACCTAGATAATTGTTCAGCTTTCTTAAGCAGAAGCAGACCTCACAATAACAAGAGCTCAGATGTAAAATGCATTCAAAAGAGCTTTAACAGAATGTAAATATTTGGTAAATCGTTTCACGCAGAAAAGGTTGGCAAAGGAATTGGGCGATCTTTAAGTGGGAATTCTCAGTCATTTGGACTTTCCATCGACAAAATTCTTCACAAGTATTTCTGAATTGGGAAAATTCATCAGAAATAGAAACTCAATGCATCTTAATATCAAGATAAGAGAAGAGTTTGAGTCTAATATATGATGGTAGAATTACTCAAGGGAGGCTGCTCTCTTTTTCTCTGTGATCACGAATTCTGGCAAGAAAGATCACCTAAAAGATAGTCTAAAAAGGAAATATCTCTCAACCACGGATACTTCATTCTCTAAAGCCCGGCAGTTATTAAATTTACAATTTAAGACCTCTAATATGAGTTGGGCAAAGTAGAAGGAGGTGGTAAATGTGATAAAGCAATGAATATTCAATCATATAGAAAGATTGCTAATAGGAGGGAATAGATTCCAATTGACTTGGTGGATCCAGTATGTTACAATGTCATTTGAATAGAGAAATGACTGAAGGTATGATTACTACGATGACTGATTCCCTATTAAATTTGTATCATCAGTTGCGTAATCATTAGCATCATCTATACAAAAACAGAATGGTCAAAACATTTATCATTTAATGTAATCTAAAATTCATTTTGGAGGTCTAACCTTTTCTTTTTTCTCTGGATCTGTTGCCTGTCTTTTGCTTAAAAGGATATTATATTACTCATGTTATCTTTATGTTCTGTATCACCAGCATTTTACATGTGCTATCACTGATGCATATACCTAACTATTACCAGTACCCTCCCTGTTCAGAAGATGCATTACTTGCTGATGCATGCCCTATGCTCAATCAACTGGAAAAACTTTTAATGACTTTTACTCATCTGAGTTAATCCTTGCAAAGGGGGGCACATAGTCCATCACACTCCCCCCCCCCCCCGGTGCGGGTCTTCCCTTTTGGGTCCAAATACTAAATTTGCAATATTTGTTTATTTAGAATTTACGGTATCAGGAGGCGAAACCGTACTATGGTGTCGAGTAATGGAGTGGGCGAACCTAGCATTCGAAATGGCTACAGAAAGGGAAAACTTTGTCCTCATTGTCGTGGCAATTAGTATAATATTTATGCTATTGATTTATTGGAAAAAGGCTGAACTCTTTATTCGAAGATAGTTTTTTTCGAAATTAAAATTACACCTCGTCAGTTAACGAATAAGTGCCCATTCAATCATTAACACTGCTTCAAAAGATCACCTGGGGTTACCGACTTTACAAACGTTAGCAAGTAATTTGAATCAAGAATTAGAATAGAGACACCTGGGGGAGCCTCCAATAGTATGGCTGATACTGAAGCCGCAATCTATTAGCAAGACAACCAAAGGGAGTCTACAATGTAGGACTTAATATATTGTTGCTATGCTAAGTACACAAAGTTTCTTACAACCTCTTATTACAAGTGCTGACAAATACTTCATGACAGATCATAAGGTTACTTATTTTGTTATTTCAGATCAATTGGATAAAGTAGCTAAAAGTCAAGACAACCGTCATATTGGAAGTATTATGGAGAAAGGTCAAGGCTGGCCAAATAATACTTTAGTGAGTATTTCAGTTTATTAGTAAACCCAGTGATATCTACACAATATGGACTTCTTGTTTCAAGTTGATGCCGAACATGCCTCTTGTTTCTAATTTTTAATGTGAGGCTTATAGGTTCAAGAGTAGGTACGGCTACATCCTGGTTTTATAACAAAACCAAGATCTCAGATTACTTATGACAAAAATCCCTAAATAAAACAGCTTAATGTTAACCTTCTGAAGGAGAATACTATTTCGCTGGTGAGTTATTAGGTGGTTCAGAGTGAATTCCCATCACTTATGGCTGATACAAATTGTCAAGAAATATATTAACAGATCTTCGTAATATAACTACATAGCTTTGTGGCATGATGAGAGTCATGTCAATAGGTATTTTTATTAATTATCCTCCGACTAAAAAGTATTGTCTCCAGAATATTGTATCCCAGAAGTAGTGGAGAGTCTATGAAACAGATACTGCTAGCTTTGAATACAAACACAAAGCTATTCGTAGTTAATTTTTCAAAAAGAAGAGAACCTATATAATATTTACAGATATATGTCAATCATGAGTTTTTTATAATAAGTTATTTGGCATTAATGCAAAAACTGCCACTACACAATTTTAGAAATGAGATTATATTTTTTCTATAAATCCTTTACTAAAAATAGGTCAGTATAATATTTTGGTGGTTAAAATGGGACTTGCCCCCAACTTATATACATTTTAAAAAGAAATTATAAAGATACTTTGATGAATCTGTTTTACCGATTTTAAAATTCTAGTAATTTGCCGTTTTTTAGATAAATATGAGTATGAGAAATCCTTGTATTATTAATCTCTTGTAAATATATATAAATATATATATAGAGAGAGAGAGTTACTATTAATTGTCATTAAGGACTTCCTGTGTACAATTAGTCACATACTATTATTAACTGCATTGTTAAATACCAGTAATATAGCAAGATGAAATATTGAAGGAGAATATAATACTTTTACTTTGTGAAATTGGATGGACTGGATAGTAGTTGTGACCCAGGTTAGCATAAAGTATCATTATATAATAATGTAATGGTAATAAACCCAGAATAAACTATTGGAATGAAACATAACTGCGAAAAAGGCATTTTGTCATTTAAAAAAGTTTTTATTACAATAGACCCAAATAGTGAAAGTCCTATGATAAGGCTAAATACGTTTCATGTACAACCACATTATTTATACATACACTTCTCTAGTTTAGCTGGAAGCTATAAGCAGATACTATTTCAACTGAAACTAATTTAGTTAGTGAAGTTGAAATAGTATCTCTCTGTCATCATGTTTAGTTATTGTAAATAAAACTACAAAGATACTTTTTGGCTTCTATTTAGGTTTATACATATTTAGTTACACCATTTTGGTTGGCTTTGTTATTGACTCAATGAAGTAGTCAAGTAGAATCTGTTTTACACCAAAACGAATTTTATAATGTACAAGCATTGTATGCTTTGATGTTGTAGCTTCTAAACAATGACTAGTAGTCAGAAATATGTAGGGACGATGTGTGTTATACAAAGACAAACGTTTCATCCTGTACATATTAAGAAGTACTAGGTTGTGGGCATCTGGGAAGAAAGGTAACAGGTATGTTTGTATTGGGTACTACCAACAAATTATAAAAGTGAGTAAGTTCACATAAATTCTACATTCCATAGTATCCACCCATGTAATGTACAAAGCAATTGTTAAAATGACATATTAATTTTACAGTGTACCTTATACCCTTCCTTTTTGAGCAATGGCAATAAATGATTGTATAAAGTATGCACTCCTGTGTGAAGTTAAAAGGTGTGAATTTATCATTGGCGTAATAAAATATAAAACAGCAAATACTATCTATATATATTTATATAAGTATCAACTGTATACATAATATGTGTATACTTTTTAACCACATACATAAAGCTGTAAAGTTCAATAAGTCCAATGGATTATCCTCATCAGGATAACCTTGATTCCAACAACCTGTAGTTCAATATCTTCATTGGTGTGGTTTCCATTGAAAGACTTTACAAACATATAGAATGTTAGAGTTAGTACAACATGTTCTTCACAATATTGTCCATCCATAATATTACATTGGCTATCTTGCAATCTTTCTGATATTTTTCACTATACACAAGGAGGAATATGCCTGATTCTCTCAAACAAACTTTGGTTTAGATCCATGTGCTTCAGTATTGTAAGTATTGCATGGACAACATGATATGGGAAGGGCACGTTATCAGAAATTAAACCATCAGCATATGTCCAAATGTGTCTGATGTGGACTACTACTGTTAGTAATAAAAAATACCATCAACATAACAGGAGTCAATATTAGTACACATAAAATGCATCATAGAATCCATATTGGTTCGCTCTTATTCGACCACACACCCTAATGTAATGGATTCCTTGAGTAGAGAGAAGATATGATCAAAACACCTGAGTTAGGAAGACCACACACAATCACAAAATAGATATACATATATCGAGGATATAATTCAATATCAACACCTTTAGTATTATTCATATATAAAATTAGATGTGTATATATATATATATATATATATATATATACTAATGTTATTATGGTTGCATGTAGTAAAAAACTGATATAAACTAAAAAGGTTAAACATAACACTTTTAAACCATATGTTGGTTACTATATAGGTCAGTTTCTCCTATAAGTTGTTTTCTGTTTGTTATATGTATGTCTTTGACCGTCATGCAACAGTAAAGGTATGTAGACATGAAGAGTCGACTAGTAACACAACAAATACATGTCACCAATACTATGGGTACATGTCAGTCTTATGTTTTAAATAGAAATAGAAGCTCATCAACAATTTGATAAGCTAAAATAACAATATAGTAATTGCTTTAATTTTGGAGACCAATTTTAGTCTTTGTGTACACATCTCTGATGTATATAAAAGCATTTTTAGGGTCACTGACATGCCTCAAAGTAGCAGAACATAATGAAAGAAAAGCCATATGCTGTGCAGCAAACATTAACAAGACAATGTTTATCACTTTTGGCATTAAAGGGATCAGGATATATCAGTAGTATTATGGAGGAGATTAGAATAAATTAATAAATATATTGAGTGGTACTTTATACTTTGATTCACTATCTAGTAAATATCAGTAGTAGAATTGACAGTAGTCATGATACAATCAATATGATAATGAGTATTGGAAGTTCAGCATGGATGGGATAAAATATCCTGTTTGACTAGTACTAATAAATACTAAGTATAATTGATAGATAGATATTAGAATACCTAACAAGTCTTTATATATTGATTGCACTACTGACAGGTCACAGTACATTATGGTAATTTATCTTGTATCATTGAGATGAGGTATATAGCAGTGGGCTATATAGGAGTTGGCCCAGATTGTCCATTAAATTTTGGTGTCATAAAAATGAACATTCCATTCAAAACCAATAAAAAGCTTTCAATTCTTAGAAGTATTTTTATTATGATTTAGTTAGAGATTGAGACAAAGTTTCTTAGCATCACAGACATAATCAATCCTATGTTGAATTTGTTCATCTTCCTCTGATTCTACCTCTGCTTTATAGTTCACAACAGCTAAATAATCACAAACAGTTTGGACACTAAATTCACAGAGCATCACCATCAACTATGATGTATGGTCTCAATTTTGAGTGCTTCAGGAATTAAACTAGTAATTTTAGCATTTTACTACAAAAAGTTTACTCTTAATTAGAAGCCATTGATGAATAATTAATATTATAAAAAGCACAATAGATTTTGAGATAGTGTGTATTATGGATAGTGAGTAGAACTAGTCTATTACTTGTGGATCTGGTATCGAATTTTGGCTTACTATCTTCACTCTCCCTCTCTTTATGTATTATGATTAATAAGTCGACAGCCCTAAGAGATACTCTTAAATCAATAGACAAGCATTAATTGAAATGCACAAACAACAACAGCAAAAAACAACAGAAACTCTTCCAATAATAGATTGATTGTATCGTTAAATTAGTGAGCTGTGTAATTGTGTTAGAATATTTTCCAGAACCCTTTTCATTTATTAGTGTTAATCTCAAAATGTACTTTTCCATTATATTTGAAGATGCTAATTAACAAACACAAGGCATGAACTGCTACATGTAGAAAAATATATACAAGTGTGTTGATTTGATCATAAGACATTAAAAGTCTCTTAGCTTTGTAATATAACCATTGTACCTTCTAATTTTCTAATGCTACTGTGTTACTAAAATAGATTGCTCCTCACTCTGCACTAGTCTATAATACACAAACTACCAAATATGGCCATATATCTATCGTGGGTGGCAGTTTCCAACTGGCAAATAATAGTGTTAAGGGGATATTACCCAGGGCTAGAGGTTAACCTTGTAGTCTAACTAAACCATTGTAATCTGCCTTAATCTTGCAGATCAACTAGTTGACTATGATAGATATCTGTTAAAAGAACATATTATTGGAATAAGGTATTCCCATCATATACCATATACCACTGAAAACGGAACTACTTCTATATATCAGGATGGGTGGAGCCACTCTTATCGTCAGAAGAATCAAGAGACAAAAGTGGTGATAATTCATCTCTCTGGTCTTTTTTCCTATTTCCTCCTCATTTTAACAGGTGTTATTGAAGTCAATCCTGAGCTTAAAATAGGTAAAACAACAACTGAAATTATTGCATCAATCCAAAAACAATTGAATCAATATAATTTGAGTTCATGCCATCTTATCACTATGCATGAGAGATAAGATGGCATGAACTCAAATTATATTGATTCAATTGTTTTTGGATTGATGCAATTGATATTCACTAATTCACATTGTGAATTAGTGAATATCAAATTGCTCCACCATCAAGTTACTTATATTTCTACTTCTGACCATGGAACACTATGCTTATCATATATCACATTTTCTAAGACAGATTTGTATTGATACAGAGCACTATAGGCTACTGAAACATGTAGATGAAGTTAAATCTGTTTCTGATAAGAGACACCTTTACATTGCAGGGTGAATAATGCCACAAACTTCATCCAGCTTGCAGCAGGTGCACGTCCACCTTATCAAAAAAAAAGCAATAGAGAAAGATCAACACATTAAAGAACTCAAAGAAAGATTTAGCAGTAATGTAATCTCTTTATATCAACTTATTTTTCGTCCCCAGACCTACTTGCAAAAGAAAGTCATGACAGTAGGAATGTGGCATGGTTGTTGGTATGCATTTAGAGATAGTGTGAAATATGAAATCATTAAATTGAAGTAGGTATAGAAGTGTACTACTCTTAAAGGAATCGCTACTCTGACTTAAGCATAAACCAAAAGATCATGCTACTGTAAGAAACAAGAATGATGAATATTCCTGTCTATACTCCATATTTGTAGATGTGCTAAGATACATGAAATGCAATCTCCCCAAAAGGTTCACAAAATTAGACAACCTTTGTAATTTTTTTTCTGCGTCAGGTTAGCAACTTATTTACACTTTCAATTTAATGATATCAATATTTCACACACTTCTAATTGCATACCAACAGCTGCACCACATCCTTTCTGGAACACAGAAACTATGAAACCAGGCGACTATATCAGACCATATAGTAGGCATGTCTCATACGTTAACTTATGAATTCTTTAATCTTTACTTTCCTTAACATTAAATTGTAACACTATTTCAACATTGTATTTACCTTGTACTCCTTCCATCACTACCCAGATGTTTTAGTCCCTTTGGGTCCCAGTAGCTCATGTCTTTCTAATTTGTAAATTCGCAATGTTCGTGTATTTAGAATTACGGTAACTACAGGCATGGCTAAGAGAAAGAGAAAACTTTTGTATCCTCATTGTCGTGGCAATTAGTATAATATTTATGCTATTGATTTATTTGAAAGGCTGAACTCTTTATCGAAGCTATTTTTTTTTTCAGAAATTAAAATTACACCTCGTCAGTTAAAGAAAAGGTGCCCATTTCAATCATATCAAAAGATCAACTGGGGTTACCGCCTTTACCAAACGTAGCAAGTATGAATCAAGAATTAGAATAGAACACCCTGGGGAGCTCCAATAGTATGGGCTGATACTGAAGCCAATCTATTAGCAAGACAACCAAAGGGAGTTTTACAATGTAGGAACTTAATATTGTTGCTATGCTAAGTACACAAAGTTCTTACAAACCTCTTATTACAAGTGCTGACAAGTACTTCATGAGAGATCATAAGGTTACTTATTTTGTTATTTCAGATAAACTTGATAAAGTAGCTAAAGTGAAGACAAACCGTCATATTGTAAGTATTATGGAGAAAAGTCAAGGCTGGCCAAATAATACTTTAGTGAGATTTCAGTTTATTAGTAAACACAGTGATATCTACCATAATATGGACTTCTTTGTTTCAAGTTGATGCCGACATGCTCTTTGTTTCTAATTTTAATAGTGAGGCTTTAGTTCAAGAGTAGGTACGCTACATCCTGGTTTTTATAACAAACCAAGATCTGAATTTACTTATGACAAAAACCCTAAATCAACAGCTTATGTTAAACCTTCTGAAGGAAATACTATTTCGCTGGTGGAGTATTAGGTGGTTGTCAGAGTGAGTCATCACTATGGCTGATACAATTGTCAAGAATATATTAACAGATCTTCGTAAATATAACTACATAGCTTTGTGGCATGATGAGAGTCATGTCAATAGGTATTTTATTAATTATCCTCCGACTAAAGTATTGTCTCCAGAATATTGTATCCCAGAAGGTAGTGGGATGGTCTATGAACAGAGAACTGCTTGCTTTGAATAAAAACCACAAAGCTATTCGTAGTTAATATTTCTCAAAAAGAAGAAAACCTTATAATATTTACAGATATATGTCAATCAGGAGAATTTTATAATAATTATTTGACATTAATGCAAAAAGTGCCACTACAATTTTTAGAAATGAGGTTATATTTTTTCTATAAAATCCTTTGCTAAAAATAATTTAGTATTATATTTTCTTGTGGTTAAAAATGACTTGCATGCATTCCCTAAATTATATACTCACTACAATTTAATAAATTACAAATATGCAAAGCAATGAGACATGTTTCCATTTTGGATTTATTTGTCACATATACAGTCATAAACTCTAAAAATTATAAAGATACTTTGGTGCCTCTCTCTCTCTCTCTCTCTCTATATATATATATATACAGAGATACTATTTATTGTCATTTTAATTATGCACTTCCTGTCTGTATGTACAATTATCACATACTATTATTGCTAAATGTCAGTAATCAAACAAGATGAATATTGAAGAAGGATATAATACTTTCATTTGTGAATTTGGATGGACTGAAGTAGTTGTGACACAGGTTAGCATAAGTAGCATTATATATCAATTAATGTAATAATAACCAAGAATAAAATAATTGTAATGACAATGTGATCTGTATCACTGAAAAGCATTTGTCATTTAAATAATTTTTTTATTGCAATAGACCAAAAACTAGTGAAAGTCCATATGCATAAAGCTAACTAGTTTTCATCTACAACCATATAGTTTATACATCCACTTTGCTGTAGTAATCAAATCATGGGTTTAGTTGAAGCTATAAGCAAATACTATTTCAACTGAACTAATTTAGTTAGTGAAGTTTAAATAGTATCTCTCTGTCACTCATAGTTTAGTTATTGGAACTAAACTACAAAGAGTACTTTTTGGCTTTATTTGGGTTTATACATATTTAGTTACACCAGTTTTGGCTTTGTAGTGAGTGACTCAACAGAATGTAAGTAAAGTAGAAGCTGTTAAGCAATTAGCATGCAAAATTAGCAAGCAAATGAATTTTATATATGTTTACCAAGAAGAAAACCACTTTCCCTACTGTAGCTTCTAAACAATGAATGTAAGTCACAAATATGTAGGTGACGATGTGTTATATACTTCATAAAAAGAAACCATTTTGTTGGAGTCATGTGATCAACATCCTCTTTCATACTTCCTAGGAAATGATTTTAGCCAGCATACACTAACTGTTAATGCACATAACAACCAATGAATATTATTACTTTTACTGCAAGCCCTATGTATTGGGCATGACCTATCAAATCCTGATTTTGCTAACAAGTGTTTTAATACCAGATTATCAAGATATAAGAACAAAACGACCACAATGGAAAGTGAACATACTTGTTGGGGTAAGATTGATATCACTATGACATCACTACGTTCAATCTGTATACTGGTGAATTAAATGGTTATATCTAATTAATAATGTTGTATAATTATTAGTTTGATGACATTGTAAAACCACTTATAAATCAGATTCAAAATTTGTGATATCTTATTTGTTTTATTCTCATACTTTATTTATTTGTCAATGGCACAATTGTTTACAAGCATACAAGATAGTAACTATAAAAACTTTGTTTTCTTGTTTCTATTGTAGTGATACAGATTGGTTGGACAAATATCCTCTTCATATATTTGCTTGTTAGGATAAAGAACTGTTTACTAATAAAACAAGATCCTAATGAATGATGGCTGGTCTGCAGTTTCTTATACATGCTGATAAGTAACTGACTTCACTCATTTACTGTTATGATCATTCATTCATTCATTTCATCATATAATGATATATTTTATACAACATCCTGTAAATAATCCCATAAAATTTTGATCGGATTACCTTAACTAAATTTTTGTCTATCATCTTACTCCTTTGATATACTAACGGAGGAGGAGGGTCTAGAATGTATGGAATGTGAGCCAGTATATACATCATTGTAAATATATATACATAATAAAGAAAATACTTATTTGTATTCATAGAAACAGCACTAGTTCAACACCACTAATTTAGTAACAGGAAGTGGTCATCCTAATATTGTTGTATATTTTATACAACATCCTGTAATTAATCCCATAAAATTTTGATCGGATTACCTTAACTAAATTTTTGTCTATGGGCATCCTCTTCTTTGATAGGGTCTGCAATGTATGGAATGAGGGCCAGTACACCTATGTTTACATAGTGGTTAGCAGGTTATAAATTGTTATTGCAATTGCAACAAAGTTAACTAATCATTTTGCTATGTCAGTGAACTTCCTTATTCATTCTTTTTATTATAGAGAGTCAAAGGACAACAAGACAAGGCAAGACTATCGATCACTGAAAAAAACTTGACTGGTTGGATTTAACCATATATGGTTATATGGATTGCATTTCTAATATACTATATATCAGATTGACTTAACTGTCATTCTGATAACATCCTAGGAATGTTAATTTAGTCATTTTTATGGTAGTGCAACAGTATAACTCTTTATCAGAGAAAAGTGTAGTGAGGAAGAATTGCTGAATTTCTCATAGATAATTTTTTGGCCAGTCTGGGAAGCATTGGAGAAGGTTTTCAGTTTCATTACTGCTCTTTAATTTGATGTTCTAAGAAGAGGAATCTAACATCTTCCAGGCTCTAACTAAAACAGAAGTTCATACTTATACATGTACAGGTATTATTGGTAAATTGATATTTCCCAGTACTTTAAATATTAGATGACAAGGTGTTAGAGGTAGCTATACAAAATATATGTAAGACTTTAGAATTTAATTTTTCAGTTCACAGACCTTGGCAAAATACAATGTGTTGTGTGTGGTGTACCTTCTGTCACATTCTTCATGTTCTCCTTAATTGTAACCTTTTTTTCTCTCCTTATTTCCAAAGCTTCCATTATTTGCTTGAACTATTAGAAAGTGCTAAGTTCTAATAATTAAGGGGTGTAATTAAGTCACTGCTTCACTGTACCTATATAGTCTTTTGTCCAGCCATTATGACACATCCATCTGCTCACAGGTATCTTAAAATCAATAAGTATTAAAAGACATAGTCAGTAATTAAAATGGAACTACTTTCAAGAACATTATTTAACTACCTATTTGTCAGTAGAATGATGTAACACTACTGGCAATAATGGTTAATACTTTTAACATCAATACAACTATAACTATAGGTCATTATATGTGTGGAGACCTAATATAAAACATTGTAGTTTAATAGCACCTCAATTTCTAAGGTCTGTCAACATTGTTGCTTTATAAAGCACTCTACAAATTAATATGATACTTTACCAACTGCTATGTAGTTCATAATGATAGATATTGAATCCATTATTCAATAGAACTTAATCTGTGATTTGTTGTTTGTAATACTATATCATATCAACTAATGATATAGATAGTAATTCACATTAGTATAGGATTTCATGGGATTTCTCCTATATATACTACAAATTAGTTGTTTAGAGTAATCTATTAACATTTATAATGTCGTTAACACAATCAGTGACTATATAGTTATAATGAACTTTGCCTTCTTGCAGTGATCATAAATTGTTAATTTTTCTTTAAACATGAAAGTTTTTAGTATCACAGTACTTACAGCAATACTGATCACATTCTCTGCAAGTCAAAGGTAAGATGAATATAAGCTTCATGATTTCATCTGACTTTTTATACAGTTGCTACCAAACTGGAGTATATTATGTGAGCAATGCATATTATGTCACAGTCTACTCTTCTCAAGGGTATTCATATGAATGTGCTGGGTTAGGGTGGAGTCGTTGTAATGCATACAGGTTTGTTATTGTTCATACTAGTTTTTTAACATAAAGACCTTTGTCATATACATTGTATAGGCAAAGAATTCACAGAGTTTGGCTTATAAACAAGTAGCTGTCTACTATCAACAATCAATATGCTGTCCCTATATACTGGAACATATCCTAATTGTATTGGTATGACATTGATGACATAAAATGTTCATATTGTTATGTTAAATTTAGCAACATGCTCTCAAGGATGTGTACATGGATTTGTGGATCACCAAATACTTGCATTTGTGAAAGCGGATGGACTGGAAGTAGTTGTGACACAGGTTAGCATGTAGTAGCATTATATATCAATCAATGTAATAATGGAGAAGAAAATAACTGTCATAAAATGCCATACGTATCATTGAAAAGCATTTGTATTTAAACTAAATTTTTGTTACCATAGTTTCATAAATATGGTGTAAACCCAATTTGAGTTACTACTAGACCAAAACTATTGAAACCCCATATGATAAAGCTAACTAGTTTCATCTACAACCACATTGTTTGTACATCCACTTTGCTATCATTATCAAGTAATCATGACTTTAGTTGAAGCTATAAGCAGATACTATTTCAACTGAACTAACCCAATTAGTGAAGTTGAAATAGTATCTCTCTGTCACTCATAGTTTCAGTTATTGGAATAAACTACAAAGTGTACTTTTTGGCTTCTATTTGGGTTTATACATATTTAGTTAGACCAGTTTGGCTTTGTAGTAAATCAATATTAGACTTACATCAATATTGATGAGATATTGGCAACAAAGACAAAGGCTAAAATGATAATGCTATATTAAGTACTTAGAATCAAGTTTAGTGTTAGAGCAATTCTTGAACACAACAGGAATAGGTCATTAAATTCTAAATTATTTGAAGTATCTTCTTGATGAATTTCAAGACTATAATAATATGATCCAAAGATGTGTATTTCACTAGTAAATTTGATCTACAATGATATGAGAATAGATAATAATGCATACACCATACCCTCTTGTAATCATTGATGTTCATCATTTTCTATTCTGATGACATATTAACTCAAGACTAACTTTAATTAAACTCCATAAGGTTTACTTGGCCTCACAGAGCCAGCTTCAAAGAAGTGTTTCTTTAAGGGAGTGGCTGGCTAAATGAGAGTACAGTTGTCACCTTTGTCATTTTGATTATTGATTACTACACAATCATGTATTATATCAAGATATTGGTGTCCGCTGTGAAGTGACTGTACAAACTATAAACCACCAGTTACTTACTTTCTTTCATTGACAAAAGAGTGCAAACACACACAATAGATTGAATGATGTTGTTTCCTGATTCCACCAACTAAACATAGGGCATTATCATATAAGCTAAATTATAATTATGAATAGTTATTTTTTATCACCTCTGAGTCTGTGTGGAGGTTTTGCTGACAAACTTTGAAGAGTTGGGCTATTCTCGTCCCAAGTGTCCACTCGCTAATGCATAGAAGGCATCTAGCAGACTTCGAGAATTTTTTGGCACCAGCAAGAAGGAATTTTGGATAACCAATCGAATTATCGTTTTTATGTGATGTCATACTTTCATACTACTGGATTGTATTTGCTCGAAAGTTAGACGTAGACTATTCCAAGACTACAGGTGTCTGTCTCGAGTGCTACAGTTAACTGGGGGAACTGATTCACTTCTCTTTTTCTGATTGGGCTACTTAGAACAAAAGGTAAGTCAAGTAAAAGCTGTTTAGCAATTAGCATGCAGAACGAATTTTATAATGTGTTTACCAAGCATTGTAGAAGAAAACTACTTTTCCTGCTTTGATGTTGTAGCTTCTAAACAATGAATAGTAGAATGTAGGTTGCGATGTGTGTTTATACTTCTTAAAAAGAAACACCTTTGTTGGAGTCATATCCTCTTTCATACTTCCTGTAATATTAAGAAGTGCTCCTTATTTACGAGTGGCCTCTGGGAAGAAAAGTTAAGGTTAGGTATCAAAAGGTAAATAATTGACTCCATGTTTGCAACTTGTTCGATTCAAAGGGAAATATGTTCATGCAGGTTGGGGACATGCACAGCAAAAAACACAAAATTAAAACTACCCACAATGGTTGTATCAACTACAATACAAATTGGTTATATTAACCTACATGTAATTGAAGTGACACTCCTGGATAACTTTAACTAAAATGGGTTAATGTAACTAAGTTGGTTTAAAACTACCATGTTGACTGACTGTACTATAACTAGGCTAGGTAGTTAACACCAAATATAACAATGTAATCTAGTTATTAAAACAAATTGGTAAAAGGGAGAAAAAAAATATATTAGTTTACATAACATAGTGTTTTAGATAAATATAAGTCAAACCATCTGTTAGTTTAAGACCATGGTAAACATTATAATCAAATAAATCAGATATTAATGACTGGTTCTGAAGAAACAGAAATGACATAGGAATAATAATGCACTTTAAATAGAATTTGTGATTTCAATCGTTGTCCTCGTTACCAGAATCTCATCAAGTTGATGTAAGCTCAATATTGAGTTACCACAAAGCCAAAAACTGGTCTAACTTAATATGTATAAAGTCGACTAGAAGCCAAAAGTACAATTTGTAGTTTATTGTCCAATAACTGAAATTATAAGGGAGAGGTAGATACTGTTTCAACCTAACTAACTAGGTTAATTAAGTTGAAATAGTATATACTTATAGCTTCAATTTAAGCCATGATTTGACTACTATAGCAAAGTGGGTGTAAAAGCAATGTGGTTGTAGATGTAACTAGTTTGCTTAATGCTTATTGAGTTACACTAGTATTGGTCTTGTAGCAACTTTGAATTGGGCTTATATCATATTGATGTAACTATAGTAATGAAGACCTTAGTTAAAAATGACAACATTTTTTTTCAGTGTGGCTATCAAAATAAAGTACATTACATGATGAACCCAAAAAAGAAGCATGTCACCACCAATGATTTATATTAACAATATTAGTTATAACAAACATTTTGTTAGTTATGATAACTGCAACATATGTTAAAATCAAACCTACTAAGTGTTACAGTAACCACAGTGCATGAAGTTAAAGTAACAGCAATTGTTACCTGAACTATCAGATGTTTCTTTAACTATAGGTGTGGGTTATTCTCACCAATACATTTGACAGTTGCTATAACTATTATTTTCATTGGGTTATTTTAACCCAAGACATGGGTTACCTGAGTTGCAGGTGTTTTTGACCCAATGTTTTGGGTACTTTCTATCCATCACTTTTTACTGTGTAGGAGGTGTATAACATAAAAGACTGATATGAGCTATTTCCTGTGATATCACTTCTCGTGAAAATGTGCTTTTACCAGAGATAGTGACTACATATATTGAGTAAAAGGTTGATTTACATTTGTTTCAAGCAAATCCAAGAATCATTCATGTTATATTTTGGTTGTCTTGCTTGAGGGAAATGCAAGAGGAACATTTTACCATTCTTGAATGTGTGTAGCCTTGATATAATAATGCTTTGTTATTTCTTATAAAGCAATAAAGTCCGTAATAACTTCTTATAAAAATGAACCTCCAACATATCTACTCATTTATAGCTTAACTATCAAAGTTAGTCTTTACTGAGTGCATTGGTTAATGAAAAATTACATTCGGCAGTTATTGTGCTTATGTTTTATGGATGTACTTAAGTAGTAGACATTTCTGTACTTTGATGTACTAAGTTGTATTAGGCCAAAAAGTGTTGGTAAACTCTGAAAAAAATGATTTTTTTGAAGTCCTACAAGTGACTAAAACTCACCTAACATGAAAACTGTTGAACATGAGCAAAAACCACCTACACACCTATTTTTTGTCCCTCATACACATCCTGGCCATTTAGAGATTTTATGGAATTTTTATTTCTTACTTGAAGCAAAAAATTAAGTTTATTTCTGCCTTTGATTACTAGCCATTAGTTGGAACTGATTTTCTTTAACACCTACACAATCAATCCATGCTCATTTTCCACATGTGGCAAAGTCGTGTAAACTTGTTGATATATTAATTTTATTATAACATTAAGGCATTAACACTCTGTAACCTTTGTAGGTATTGCATGATGTTGCTGGACTTGATAATATATAGTTTTGGTAGAGACCATGGAATTCCATTCATGAGATAACTCCATTATACAGTTACCACAAGCTGTCAGATAAATACTAATGTTGCACTATGAGTTACTTAATACAATTAACAGTTATACAAGTTGATCACAATAAATTCATTGCATATATAAGCATCTAATGTTATATTGTCAAAATATTTCAGTTTAGTGGTACCCAATCTTAGTGATGTTTGATAAAAAGGATTGAAACAAATAGCTAAATAAAGATTACAAACGTATGCAAAATTATTAGCTGAACATTTGCCACTAAATTATGTGAACTTAGTTTGTAGAACTAACCAAGCTGTCTACTACAGTACAATTATTAACAAAATCTATTATAATTTAAGAGCTATTCCTCCAAATTTTTGAATGTTTTATATATATAGTATATTACAAAATAAAAACTTTTTCGTTGAAAGATATGATGAATGTAATAATAAAGAAGACAATAATTGTCATGAAAATGCCATCTGTACAAACACATATGGTAACTTTACATGTCAATGTCAAAATGGTTATACAGGAAATGGAATAACATGTAATGGTAAGTGACTTTATAACTCTATTGTAAACTAATTTTTTTACTAGATATCAACGAATGTAATAATAAAGAAGATAATAATTGTCATGAAAATGCCATCTGTACAAACACAAATGGTAGCTTTACATGTCAATGTCAAAACGGATATGCAGGAAATGGAACAACATGTAATGGTAAGTGGCAATACAATGCATGATTGTCTAACTCCACTTATGATATAGTCATTATTTACTATTGTTATTTTACAACTAAAATACACATGTCTTTCATAGATATCAATGAATGTGTAATGGAAGATATTCAATGTGATTCTGATACTGTCTGTGTTAATAAAAATGGAAATTATAGTTGTGAAGGTAAAGGATTTTTGTGGTAATATTTAAATAGCAATACAACTACATTATAGGTCCAACTCTTTATTTACCATTTTTGGATTTGGGTTCATCTAATAGTCATAAAGTGAATGATAGCTCTCAATTTGTCGTACTCTCTTCACCTCTACAATTTGCAAATATAACCTATACTGCAGTATATGTAAGTATTATATAACATACATTTGATATAATAGTATCACACATTATTTAATATATTTTAGGTTAATAAGAATGGGCTAATAAGTTTTGAACAAAACTACACCTATCATATGCCACAAGCATTCCCAATATCTGCTAAAGTAATTGCTCCATATTGGAACATAAACAATGCAGGTGAACTTAGCTACACTATCATCAAAAGTGATATCAGTGAACAAACTGAAGCTATTAATCTAGTCAATAACTATTTAGCTTATAACTTCAGTATCAATTTTAATGCAGACTTGATACTAGTAGTTCAATGGATTAATATAAGCACAAGCAACAAAGTATGTGTACCTGATACATAATATTTTAATAATTGTTGGTTTATATGGTAACAGACTAATAGCAGTGCCTTTCAAGCTGTATTAGCATCTCAAGGAAACAAGACATATGCTATTTTACATACAAATGTGGTCTATTTGATTGGAATGGAACTGATGCTATTATAGGGTTTAGTGCTAGTAACACTGTTTTTGCAAACTTTCCATTATCAAGACTGGTTCAGGCAAATATTAAACTGCCTTAATTCACCAACTTCAAATTGGAGCAACATTGGTGTATGATATAGGTAGGTAGTAAGGTTGCATTAGTTTATAACTGATCTTACTCTCTCTGTAGGTTGTCACTACATTAGTAGTAATTGTGGACCTGGAGAAGAGCTAAACATTGATTGCAATGGTTGCATTTTAACTAATATCTGTTTAAGAGACCATCCTTTAGAAATGGAGGAAGATGCATTATAGGATCTGTTCCCAATAAATTCACTTGTGATTGTAGTAACACTGGATATACTGGGAAAATATGTGATTTTCTAAGTCATGGAGTGTTTCCTACCATGACAAATTACAGCACAATATTGCAACAACATCAACCATCACTATATGAACAGTATTGCTGTAACGTCTACAATCTTCAAAAATATTTCTCAATAATACAGAATGGAAGAAAGAAAATTGTCATTTGTCCATCAGTACTTCCTATTGCTTGTCAAAGTAAGTGTTCAGTTTTGCTTTTCTGAAACAAACCTTTCTAATAGAATACAGAGATCAAAATTGTAAGACCTGGTATGAGTCAGGTTATACTATCAGTGGGTGTCTATCTTATTAATCCTGATAAAGGGACTCCATTTGAGGTACTTCTTTATTTAGATAGACAAATGGATAACTAGCTAGATACAGATTAATACATAGGCTATGTATGAATAAAAAAATGGATGAAAATGTTTATTTTTAATCATTATTTATAGGTCTATTGTGACATGGAGACTGATGGTGGTGGATGGACTGTTATTCAACGAAGAATGGATGGCTCCATTGACTTTTATCGTAACTGGACAGATTATAATGAAGTTTTGGCAACCCTTTCAAGAGAATTTTGGCTAGGATTGAATAAAATATATCGACTTACTCACAATAGAATAAACAGTTTACAAGTCAATCTAGAAGACTTTGAAAAACAATAAAACCTATGCTCTGTACTCTGCATTCAATATTGGAGACAGTACTACAAAATATACTCTTTTTTAGGTAAATATAATGGGACAGCTGGTGATAGCTTGATGATTCATAATGGATGCAAATTCACCACTAAAGATAGTGACAATGATAGAGCTGGATCTGGTAATTGTGCAATAACATTCAACGGAGGATGGTGGTATAATGCATGTTATGACTCAAATCTAATGGACTTGTACATTGGAAGAGATAGTAACAATCATAAGGAATTATTGGAAACACGGGAAAGTGTCTACTACTTTAAAATTCTCTGAGATGAAGTTTCGTCACTCTTAATCCAATGTGAATTTTGCCATGTACTAGGCTACATAACTGTTGTTTATTTAATACATATTTTGTTAATTGTTATTGCCAAAATCAAATATACATTTACATACATAAAAGTTAACTGATCTTACACTTTATTATGACTACAAGATATAAGTCATTATCAAATACTCCCCACGTTGATATACTTCCCATATAAAAAATATGTGGAAATGCAATAGTTAAAATGCAATGTGTGTAGAGATTTAGTAAAATAGATCATTTGCCATAGAATGTGCAACATTGCATTGTCACAATATTTATACAAATATATCCATCAGTATTTCAGATATAACAAGTGTCCAACACACAGAGGGATCTGTAGCTATCTTGTTAACCAGAGTAGGAGGAGAGGGAGTGATTACTGGAGATGAGAGGGATTACACAAGACATTACATAACTACATGGTTAAATGAGCACCAAATGTTTATTTTTAAATTAAACTAACAAAATTACTAATAAAACTTTAGTACTTATTATCCACTGCCCATAATCATAAATGGTTTAACTATATGTACACCAAACAGATAACAGGTTTTACCTATCACATTACTACTTCATTAAACTGTTAAGTAGTGTACTCTATCTCGTATATGATCTTGGCATTATCTACAGGAATATAACTAGGTACAGTCTATGAGATGTAATACATACATTAAACTGAATATTGTGATAAATTGAACTATAAGAGACAATGGTTTGTAAAGAATTATAATAGTTCATATCAGTTCCAATATTTCTTCAACAGGATCACTGAAGAGACCTCTTCCAATAGAATCAACACCAGCTACACAAATATTGTACGCATTACAAAAGACTACATCATTCACAATGACATATCTGTCAGTACTGCTGAGGTTGTATGTGATACTATTATTACTAATGATCACAATATACTCAATGATTCTATAGAGGACAATCAATGTCTTCCCATGTCATTTTGTTTGATGTCAAGCAAACAAATGAAACTATAATCAACTTTGGTGATCCCATATGTTCTAAAGTTATATTTATTTAAGTTTTAATAAAAACATTAAAAGAGTTGTTTACCTCTTTGATCTGTTTCACCTTATATCAACACTGGATATCTATCTATCTATCTATCTATCTATATATATATATATATATATATATATATATATATATATATATATATGACCAAACTTCTTTTGGGATCAAATATTTCATTTCACTGGACAAATTTGTTAATGTATAATTGAATGCTGTGGTCTGATGATGACCAGTGTCATATTAACTGACGAAAACTCAAGACAAGATACATATTTTATGTAATATTATAGTATGTTATGTAGTTACTATCTTCACTACTGGAACGTGTCCAGTTCACTCAAATAGTGATGGTAGAGACATATCAGTTGCTGAGAAAAACTAGTAACTGGTGTAGGAACTAGATAATGAAATAGTCAGATTGTGTTAATATCAGTATGAACTCACAAATAAATCTCAACAATGTTTGTGTAATATTAATTGAAGGAAAATCTTTATGTGAGTAAACTCTGATGTCATAATATGTATTCAGTTTAATCCATTGATTTTAATTTCATCTTTTGTAGTAGATAGTATCTTGTTGGTACCTACTCCAGTAGTAGAGTTAATAACAATGACATATCCATAGTCTGTAATGACATAGTCCGGCTAACTTTGATACTACTCTCATTTGAATATATGGGATCTCATTACATATAGAAGACCACTGGAACCGAAAATAACTAAGACAAACAGCTAACTTCACATACCTTGTAATATCATACCATCTAATATCATGCCTTGTAATATCATACCTTGTAATATATACCTTGCAATATCATACCTTGCAATATCATACCTTTCAATATCATACCTTGTAATATCATACCTTGTAATATCATACCTTGCAATATCATACTTGCAATATCATAACATACCTTGCAATATCATACCTTGTAATATCATACCTTGCAATATCATACCTTGCAGTATCATACCATTTAACATAATACCTTGTAATATCATACCATCTAATATCATACCTTGTAATATCATACCTTTCACTATCATACCTTGTAATATCATACCTTGCAATATCATATCTTTCAATATCATACCTTTCAATATCATACCTTGCAAATATCAATATCATACCTTTCAATATCATACCTTGTAAATATCTATATCATACCTTGCAATATTATACCTTTCAATGTCATACCTTGTAATATCATGCAATACATACCTTGTAATATCAATATCATACCTTGTAATATTCTTCATTCCCACCTCCTTTATTACCTAAACTACATGGTTCCTTTGTAATACACAATACCATCAGTAGTTAATGGTGGACACACTGTCCATTAGTTATTAAAGATCATTACTAAATATCTAGTTCACTGTTAGCATCAATGATTTTGTATATAATAAGTTTTTATCACAACCATCACTAATAATTAAACAAGCAAAATATTGTATTTTAAGTAATTTTGCATTTTTATCAAATGTTTCATATTTTCTACAATTGGTAATAAGTCTTTTCATTATAATTATCTTTTTGGCTGTTTTATAGTGCCTCCACTACAGGTGGAAAATTTGTATACTATGACCAGAGGATGAAATCAATATTGAAAAGCTTTCATAGATTGATCTACTATTACAAAGAATGTCTGTCCCCTATAATGAAAGGACAAGTAGAGAAACTATTGGAAATACTGGACCAGTATTTCCAGTAGTTTCTCTACTTGTCCTTCCTTCTCTACTTGTCCTTATGAAGGAATTAATATTGGAATTATGATTCCTCCAAGCAAAGTTAGCGTATAAATATATTTATATTTTCAAGACTCAGATGGTGAAACCTCAAAACCTTTGAGGCTGTTGAGATTTTTGCAGATGCTATATAAATAAATGGTGACATACAGATATGTATGTATGTGTTTATATTCTACAAACTAAGCCTATTGATTTGTCATTAAAATGTTTGACTTGGGATTTTAAAATTTGAAAGGTGGATTACAACAAGGAATGAATTACGACTAGTTTCAATTATTTTTAAAGCCAAATTGAATGGTACCAATGCTACTGTTATATGTAATAAAAATGAATGCTTTGCAGGAGACATAAATTCACATTTCACTGTTTATTTAATAGCTGTCTATTATATGATATATCTGATTTAAAATTCAGTGTTTCTATGCGGAAAGAAAAGAATGAAAGAAAAAACAATCAAAGATTTGACATCACTTTTGAATGGAAGGAAAGTATTATTAATACAATAGTTATCACTAACTTAGTCTGTGTTACTGATTTGTCAGTACATAATTATAATTAATAATTATTTAGTTATTAAGGAAGAGTTAGTGTCAGTGTCTGCAGAGAGACAAAAAAGAGTTGGAGACACTACAGGAAGTGAGTCAAGAGACATCACACAAGATATTCCAATAAAGTCTAAAGTAAGTGATGCATTTTCTCACTTTTTGTTGAAATAATATTTTATTCCAAAACCAGTGCCTATTACAAAAATGAGTATCAATTTTATGAATGAACAACATCAATTAGCTCACTTCTATAAAGGAAACAATACATCTGTATTACAAGTAATTAATATAATTAATTAATTAATTATTTCCTATATATATAGGAGCTATGTGGATTAATTCATTTGGACTTGGAGTTCCAATTTGTATTTGCACTGTGGATAATATCAAAAAGTCTAGGTATCATAATATAACATGATATTAATTATAGTTAATATAATGTGTTAACATTTTAGCACTGCAGTTAGGTGATACTGATAAACCATTAAAACTAATAGGAAAATGGCAACAATTAATGAAGCGTTTTTCTGGAGGTAATCTATCAGAGACACCAAGTCTCTTTATGAGAAGGAATGTGTTTTTTGCTGTATCAGAGAAAACATAGTCAGTTTTATAATATAAGATTAGCACGTTTATTACAGTCTATATATATATTGTAGGTATCTAACTCCACAGCACTGAGTTTTTTTATTATGATGTAAGTAGTATCTCACTCTTTATTAATCTATTCATTCATGCATTATAATAGGCCCAGAATCATGTACTAAGTGGCTATTATCCAACATCAGAAGAGGAGGCACTTGAACTAGCCTCCATTACAATGCAAGTATATAATAATATTACTATATAAAATATCTCCTCTGTCTGTTAGTTATCATATGGTGACTATAATGAGATTATTCATAATGATCAGTTTACTAAAGATCATCTTCCCACTTTACTACCATCTGCAATGTTAAGGAACAAAAAAACGATTACAATATGAGAAAAGTTTACTAGTTAAACATGAGCTCCTCTCTCAAAGACAACCCAAAGCATTAATGGTAAGTATTATATCATATAGACTTAATATTGTTATAATGACTGTACAGCTTTTATGACAAGTACTTGGAGTTATGTAGAAGGTGGCCATTTTATGTCTACGAAGGGAACTTCACTACTAAAAGTTACTAACAAACAACTACCACTGTAACTATATAAAAGAAAGGAAGTTCAAAATTAATGATATTCTTGTCTTGTTTGATGTTATATTTATAGTCCTCTATCAAGTCAGTTTCGTAAACTTCCTATAAGAATAGGAATCAATACATTAGGATTTCATATTCTTAACAAAGAGATTAATGTAAGTTAACAAAATATGTAATTGTTATTATTAAATATTATTATTTGACGTCTCCAAACATTGCAGATATTAAGGAATCAAATTACATTTCTGCAAAGTTCTAGGGTTTTAAAAATTTTTAAAGCATGATCAATTATTAGAACAAGTATCTTCACATGATTGCATCAAAAAAAGCTGAAAATTTTTCGGATATTTCTACCTTAAGTCAGCGGCAGAGGAACCTATGGGGCACATGCCCCCCCCCCCCCAAAAAAAAAATTACAACATGCTCATTGTATCTCCCCAAAATGTTTACACTGAAGTATGCAATATGTAAAGAACAATGAAAAAACACTCATTGTAATTATGATATAATTGTGGCAATAGGGTATTACCACATCATTGTATATTATTTTTACATATACAATGTATTGTAAGTGAAAAGCAAAAACACTCCTCAGCTTCTGGGGGACTGTGCCCCCAGATCCTCTCTTTGGTGCCCACCCCCCAATTTCAAATGTGTTCCTCCACCTCTGCTTTAAGTTGCTTCTACTTTTTTACATTGTTATTTTAGATGTTAGTAATTTGAAAGATATCATTAAAGCTTTGAAACAAGGCTATTTCCCCAGTCATTGCTGGTCTCTTCTTGGTCTACAACTGGGTCTATTACAACATACTCTGTCAGACATTAGAACTGAATAACGAGATGATCCAGAGAGCTGTCTTCAGGACTCAAGAAATGTTTAAACTCAATGGTTGAGTAAAGATGACAAGGTGATTGAAAGTTGAGGTCCTAGATAGGACATGTTTGATGATGCTCTCAAGACAATAGAAGTTTTTGCTGCTGAACAAGTAATTAATGTATATTAGGATAATAACAAATCAAATTATAAAAACAAGGCAATGTACTTTGGAAAAATAAAAATCCTAAATATCACAAGTTACAGTAAGTGAGTAAAATTAAAGTATAAAAACAAGACAAATGAACTTTCACAAATTGATACTGATTCACAAATAAAATCTCAAAAAATTGATGCTGATTTAGTCAGCATTATAAAGATCAGATGCGATTTGACAACCTTATAAACTGTTAACTACTGGTCCACCCACCACTTCATATGTTTCCTCTGTACTGGCACTTTCTCCATGTGCCTCATTACGAGAATTATTATCAGTAGTTGTTGTTATAGGAGGAACAGCAATTGTTGAAACTTGTGGAATTGGGATTGAAGTAGGGAAACACATCAATTACATTTTCCCTCAGTACTGGTGTAGTTGAATTACCAGTAAATGATGAGGAAGACTCAATTTGAGGTAGTAGGTTCTGAGTAGGAGTATCTGAAATAGTTATTGGCTCCTGGGAAACTTGAGAATAATTATTTTGTGTGGTAGAGAACCTATTTGACTGTAGGTTCATATCCCAAAGTTGTTGTAGATATAATGGTTGTTGTGGGGTCATACATTTTTGAGGAATTGTTGAGGTAGAGTTTCACCTGGTACCAGACACGTATTGGGAGATGTGGGTGGATATACAACTTGTGAATATGGAGGAGGCAAATGTGTAGCAGGTTGATGATTCTTAAAAGCTGCATTAATAGGTGATACACAGTAGTAAGGTGAAGGGTCATGACCATCTTGAGTAGGAAGAGTAGCATATTGAACATTTGGATTGGGAGTATCTTGAGGTACTACCACATTAGGTAAAGTATTTCTAGTATAATGAGGCGTAGTGTTTACAGTGGTACTCGGTAAAGTATTTTGACGAGATATTGATGTAGATTGTATAGCATCGGTATCTGAGGTCGATCCCAATGTACATGGATTAGATACCACATTATTTAACTCTATCTCATTATCTTGATGTCTATCTGTTGTACGTGGTCTTCTCCTCTTGTGTAGTTTAGCACATATACCAATACGTTTGTACCAACAGATAACAGAGGAGATTATAACTATGATGATAATAAGAATGGCAACACCACCTGGATACCTCCAACAACAGGACCAATAACTTGTAGATTGTATGAAGCATTAGAAAAAAAATACCTCTTATTCTCACCTGATGATGAAGTCTCACCTGATGATGAAGAAACTATATGACAAAAAATGAGTTAAAAGTTTAAGGTAATATAATTTATGAAACATAATTTAATTAAATCTTAATTGAATGTTGTCATTATATACATTATTTTATATTACTCACAAAATAGTCCAGAACAAGTAGTCTTTATGCTATAACTTTTAGAATATGAACTGCTATAAAACTATAGGAATAGAAAGAGTGTCACAGAATTAATTAGTGTAATATATTTTTATTGAGAATAAAGACTTCTAGGGAACTAAGAACAAACATGTATGCCATTCTTGTATTATCATCACTTACTACATTCTATAGTGACATCCTTGGAGTGAGAACAATTAGTCACTGAAGTTGATGGACAGGAATTACTAGTACCATAACATGTGTCAGAGGAAGAACTAGACATGTATGTACTCCAAAAATTGGTTGATAATAATATCCAGGTCTGTATTATGATGAAAAAAAAACACTTATGTATAGTTAATCAAATATAGCTACTTCCTTGATAAGTCAAATCACTATGTTAATAAGGAAGGAATTATTACTGTTAATACTCACATATTGAGATGATCATATCTATAGTAATAGTTATATCCCAGTTGTTTACAAATAGTTTGAGCATCAGTAGAATCAAATCCATCATCACATATTGTTCCCCACTGTCTATTACAATAGATCTCCACACGTCCTTGATTGGAATAATTCCCTCCTTGAAGACGTATCATACCATTGAATGGATTACTGTCCCAGATTCTAGTGGAATCTGTACAAAATTGATAAGTTAATATAATATTAATACTCACAGCAGTACACAGTAGCATCATAAGAGTTAGTGTTAGTACATTCACTATCAATGTATGTATCAAAGGAACACTGAAATATAGTGAGGTAGCTAATACTGTCACAATTGAAGTTATACATCTTCATAGATAGAGTATCAGTGCCATAACTATAAAAAGGGAAATTAAATAGGGACTTCATTAAGTGCAATAGTGATACTAACCTCACCAATCCAGCTCTTGAGTAACTAGAGGCTCCAGTATATCCTAACTGATGACAGATGACATTAGCTTCAGTAGAACTGTAGTGGGAGTCATCATCACAGATATTACCCCATCCATTGTAATAGATCCTTACAATACCATAGTAATAGGATGATGAGGTATATCCATTACGATATAGAACAATAGCACCATTTTGACCAATACCTGCTTGAAAGAAATAGATTAATATGCACTAACAGTTGAAAGACTAAAATAATTATCAACAAATGCATTGTCAATGTACATGTGTACATGTAAACATTGTTAAGGTATTGAAAGCAGTACATTCTAGCAATTAAAATGCCATACTTCAATATCCTATCATATTATAGTTCATCTTAAAGACACTTGGCCTGGTCTGTTTCTTAAAAGTAATTTAAAACTTAATTAAAAATAATTGAAAACAAAAATTTATAAATACAGCAACCACAGATATTTACTTAATATTATAGATTATTAATAGAAAACATCAAACTCAGCATTTCACCAAGCTCTATCTTAAATATTTTCTAAGTAACACTACAAGATTACATTAGGACTATGCTAAATACTTATCTTAATAAGTATATTGTACTTATATTACCTTCAAGACAAACAACTCCAGCATCCTCACTATGACTACAATCATGTGATCCAATACTTTTATGAGAACAAGAGAAGATGGACACTTCGTTACCAGCACATTGAACATCATCTAATAATATCGAGCCATTCCCCCTGACCAAAGTAAGCACTACCTCTAGCAATAGCACCTGAAATATAATGTAATAACAAAACAATTACAGAATATATGAAATATATATACTTACCAGAACTAGAATAGTTCAACATACGACACACAATTTTAGCATCAATAGTATTCCACCCATCATCACATATTGTACCCCACTGATTATTAGCACACACTTCTACACGACCAGATGTTCTATTAGAACCACCAACTAGACGAACATCACCATAAGTACAATTGTCTGCATATCCTATGATATAAATCAATAGTTTAATTACAATCATTAATAATATAACAAATACATGGTATAAAGTACTAAATAATATATTCACCTTCAAGACAAACAACTCCAGCATCTTCACTATGACTACAATCATGTGATCCAATACTTTTATGAGAACAAGAGAAGATGGACACTTCGTTACCAGTACATTGAACATCATCTAATAATATCGAGCCATTCCCTGACCAAAGTAAGCACTACCTTTAGCAATAGCACCTGAAATATAATGTAATAACAAAACAATTACAGAATATATGAAATATATATACTTACCAGAACTAGAATAGTTCAACATACGACACACAATTTTAGCATCAATATTATCCCACCTGTCATCACATATTGTACCCCACAGATTATTAGCACACACTTCTACACGACCAGATGTTCTATTAGAACCACCAACTAGACGAACATCACCATAAGTACAATTGTCTGTATATCCTATGATATAAATTAATAGTTTAATACAATAATTAACATGTTATAAAGTACTAAATAATATATTCACCTTTAAGACAAACAATTCCAGCATCTTCACTATGACTACAATCATGTGATCCAATACTTTTATGAGAACAAGAGAAGATGGACACTTCGTTACCAGTACATTGAACATCATCTAATAATATCGAGCCATTCCCTGACCAAAGTAAGCCTCTCTACCTCTAGCAATAGCACCTGAAATATAATGTAATGACAAAACAATTACAAAATATATGAAATATAATACTTACCAGAACTAGAATTAAGTTCAACATACGACACACAATTTTAGCATCAATATTATCCCACCCGTCATCACACATTGTACCCCACAGATTATTAGCACACACTTCTACACGACCAGATGTACTATTAGAACCACCAACTAGACGAACATCACCATAAGTACAATTGTCTGTATATCCTATGATATAAATTAATAGTTTAAATACAATAATTAACATGTTATAAAGTACTAAATAATATATTCACCTTCAAGACAAATAACTCCAGCATCTTCACTATGACTACAATCATGTGATCCAATACTTTTATGATGAACAAGAGAAGATGGACACTTCGTTACCAGTACATTGAACATCATCTAATAATATCGAGCCATTCCCTGACCAAAGTAAGCATTACCTCTAGCAATAGCACCTGAAATATAATGTAATAAACAAAACAATTACGAATATATGAAATATATATACTTACCAGAACTAGAATAGTTCAACATACGACACACAATTTTAGCATCAATATTATCCCACCCGTATCACATATTGTACCCCACAGATTATTAGCACACACTTCTACACGACCAGATGTTCTATTAGAACCACCAACTAGACGAACATCACCATAAGTACAATTGTCTGTATATCCTATGATATAAATTAATAGTTTAATACAATAATTAACATGTTATAAAGTAATAAATAATATATTCACCTTCAAGACAAACAACTCCAGCATCTTCACTATGACTACAATCATGTGATCCAATACTTTTATGAGAACAAGAGAAGATGGACACTTCGTACCAGTACATTGAACATCATCTAATAATATCGAGCCATTCCCCTGACCAAAGTAAGCATTACCTCTAGCAATAGCACTGAAATATAATGTAATAACAAAACAATTACAGAATATATGAAATATATATACTTACCAGAACTAGAATAGTTAACAACATACGACACACAATTTTAGCATCAATATTATCCCACCCGTCAATCACATATTGTACCCCACAGATTATTAGCACACACTTCTACAACACCAGATGTTCTATTAGAACCACCAACTAGACGAACATCACCATAAGTACAATTGTCTGTATATCCTATGATATAAATTAATAGTTTAATACAATAATTAACATGTTATAAAGTAATAAATAATATATTCACCTTCAAGACAAACAACTCCAGCATCTTCACTATGACTACAATCATGTGATCCAATACTTTTATGAGAACAAGAGAAGATGGAACTTCGTTACCAGTACATGAACATCATCTAATAATATCGAGCCATTCCCCTGACCAAAGTAAGCATTACCTCTAGCAATAGCACCTGAAAATAATGTAATAACAAAACAATTACAGAATATATGAAATATATATACTTACCAGAACTAGAATAGTTCAACATACGACACACAATTTTAGCATCAATATTAAGCCCACCGTCATCAAGTATTGTACCCCAACTATGAGCACCCACTTATCCCACCATGTCATCACATATTGTACCCCACAGATTATTAGCACACACTTCTACAACGACCAGATGTTCTATTAGAACCACCAACTAGACGAACATCACCATAAGTACAATTGTCTGTATATCCTATGATATAAATTAATAGTTTAATACAATAATTAACATGTTATAAAGTACTAAATAATATATTCACCTTTAAGACAAACAATTCCAGCATCTTCACTATGACTACAATCATGTGATCCAATACTTTTATGAGAACAAGAGAAGATGGACACTTCGTTAAAAGTACATTGAACATCATCTAATAATATCGAGCCATTCCCCTGACCAAAATAAGCACTACCTCTAGCAATAGCACATGAAATATAATGTAATAACAAAACAATTACAGAAGATATGAATATATATATACTTACCAGAACTAGAATAGTTAACATACGACACACAATTTTAGCATCAATATTATCCCACCCATCATCACATATTGTACCCACGATATTAGCCAGATTATTAGCACAGTACTTCTGAACACGACCAGCTAAAATGTTATAAAAAAACATGGTATTAGAAGACAACCAACTAGACGAACATCACCATAAGTACAATTGTCTGTATATCCTATGATATAAATTAATATTTAATACAAAATTAACATGTTATAAGTACTAAATAATATATTCACCTTTAAGACAAATTACAACTCCAGCATCTTCACTGTGACTACAATCATGTGATCCCAATACTTTTATTAGAACAAGAGAAGATGGACACTTCGTTACCAGTACATTGAACATCATCTAATAATATCGAGCCCACTCCCTGACCAAAGTAAGCACTACCTCTAGCAATAGCACCTGAAATATAAAGTAATGACAAAACAATTACATAGTATATATACTTACCAGAACTAGAATTATTCAACATTCTGCATACAACTTTAGCATCATTAGTATCCCAATAATCATCACATACTGTACCCCACTGATTATTAGCACACACTTCTACACGACCTGATGTTCTATTTGAACCACTAACTAGACGAACATCACCATTAGTACAACTTTCTGTGTAAAGATATCAAGTAAAAACGGAAAATGCCTTAATTTAATCAATGAACTGTTTTACTTCCAGAACATCTCACACCTACATCTTCACCATGAACACAATTATGACTACCTAATCCTCTATGAGAACATTGTAGTAATGTTAACTCAGACCCAGAGCAACTAAGATCATCAAGCCATATTGGACCAGTCCCAGCTCCAAAATAGGCACTACTATAATATGTGTAAGTTAATGAATAAAAAAATCATATATGAGATAAGTCATTTTATTGGTAGATAGTACCTGATGAATATCCTAGTTGACGACATACAACTCTAGCATCACTACTGTCAAAAGTGATCATCACACACTGTACCCCATGTATTGTTAACACATATTTCTACTCTTCCTCGATTTGTATAGCTACTATCTGACAGTCTAACAACTCCAGTAGTACAACCTAATGGAAGTACAAATAAAAACATAGATACATACTAAAAAAATTATTAACTACTGTTTCACTAAACTCTTTGTAAAAAGTGTGTATTTGGTCTATCATAAACATGGCAAAATGGTCATGACGAATTGCTATCTATATGAGTTGACATCTTTGTCTCACTAAAACTACCAAATATTTAGACTTATTATCATCATCTTTTGTACGTAGAGTCTTGTTTGTATATTTACTTAATTTAGCAGTGTATAAAACATATACTTATATATTATATAAAGTAAAGACATAAACTAATAGCATGTTATAAAGATTTTATTAATATACTCACCTCCGAGGCAAACAACTCCAGCATCCTCACTGTGACCACAATTATGTGACCAATACCGTTATGAGAGCAAGAGAAGATGGATGTTTCAGTACCAGTACATTGAATGTCATCTAATAATATTGAGGCACTGCCCTGACCAAAGTAAGCACTTCCTTTAGCAGTATCACCTGAAGTAAAGTACAATTACATAATATATGGAGTATATATATACTTACCATAACTAGAATAGTTCAACATTCTACATACAACTTTAGCATCATTATTATCCCAGCTATCATCACATACTGTACCCCACTGATTATTAGCACACACTTCTACACGACCAGATGTTCTATTAAAACCACCAACTAAAACGAACATCACCGTTAGTACAACTTCCTGTGTAAAGACATCAAAATAAATCACAAAATATCTTTATTTTAAACAATGAACCTGTTTTAGAACATCTCACACCTACATCTTCATAATGACCACAATTATGACTACCTAACCCTCTATTAGAACATTGTAGTAATGTTAACTCAGACCCAGCGCAACCAAGATCATCAAGCCATATTGGACCAGTCCCAGCTCCAAATAGGCACTACTATAATATGTGTAAACTTGATGAATAAAAAAATCATAAATGAAATAAGTCATTTTATTGATAGATAGTACCTGATGAATATCCTAGTTGACGACATACACACTCTAGCATCACTACTGTCAAAGTCATCATCACACACAGTACCCCATGTATTATTAACACATATTTCTACTCTTCCTCGATTTTGTATAGCTACTATCTGCCAGTCTAACAACACCAGTAGTACAACCTATAAAAATACAATAAATATCTTTTACATGCACATATAAAGTCAGAAATAACACTTAGGTGAGTTTAAATAAAAAAACATACATAGATTCAAAAAAATCCATTAATTACTGTTTCATAAAACTATTTGTCATTGGTGCAAATAGTGAGCATTTGGTCTACCATAAACATGGCAACAATGGTCATGACGAATTTCTATCTATATGAGTTGACATCTTTGTCTCACTAAAACTACCTAATATTTAGACTTAATTATCAGCATCTTTTCTATGTACAATCTTGTTTGTATATTTACATAATGTAGCAGTGTATAAAACATATACTTATATATTATAAAGTAAAGATATAAACTAATAAATGCATGTTATAAAGATTTTATTAATATATTCACCTCCGAGGCAAACAACTCCAGCATCCTCACTGTGACCACAATTATGTGACCCAATACCGTTATGAGAGCAAGAGAAATGGATGTTTCGTTACCAGTACATTGAATGTCATCTAATAATATTGAGACACTGCCCTGACCAAAAGTAAGCACTTCCTTTAGCAATAGCACCTAAGTAAAGGACAAACTACATAATATAGGAGTATATATACTTACCATAACTAGAATAGTTCAACATTCTACATACAACTTTAGCATCATTATTATCCCAATAATCATCACATACTGTACCCCACTGATTATTAGCACACACTTCTTACACGACCAGATGTTCTATTAGAACCACCAACTAAAACGACATCACGCATTAGTACAACTTCCTGTGTAAAGACATCAAAATAAATAACAAAAATATCTTTATTTTAAGCAATCAACCTCTTCCAACATCTCACACCTACATCTTCACCATGAAACACAATTATGACTACCTAACCCTCTATGAGAACATTGTAGTAATGTTAACTCAGTACCCAGAGCAACTAAGATCATCAAGCCATATTGGACCAGTCCAGCTCCAAAATAGGCACTACTATAATATGTGTAAGCTTGATGAATAAAAAAATCATAAATGAAATAGTCATTTGTTTGGTAGATATTACCTGATGAATATCCTAATTGGTTGACATACAACTCTAGCATCACTACTGTCAAAGCCATCATCACACACAGTACCCCATGTATTATTACCAACATATTTCTACTCTTCCTCGATTTTGTATAGCTACTATCTGCCAGTCTAAACAACACCAGTATTACACTAATGGAGAGTACAATAAAAATCTTTACATTACGGCGTAATGTCAGAAATAACACTTAGTGAGGTAAAAGAAAACCATAATACATAGAAAAAATCCATTAACACTTGTTTCATAAAATTCTTTGTCATTGGTGCAAATAGTGAGCATTTGGTCTACATAAACACTACAACAATGGGCATGACGAATTGCTATCTATATAAGAGTCGACATCTTTGTCTCACTAAAACTACAAATATTTAGACTTAATTATCAGCAATCTTTCGTGTTATTAAGTTTGTGATATTTACATACTGTAGCAGTGTATAAAACATAGACTTAATATATATATAAAGTAAAAGACATAACTAATAAATGCATTGTTTTAAAGATTTTATTATATATTTCACCTCCGAGGCAAACAACTCCAGCATCCTCAACTGTGACCACAATTATGTAACCCAATACGTTATGGTGAGCAAGAGAAGAGGGATGTTTTCAGTACCCTTACATTGAACGTCATCTAATAATATTAGGCCTGCCCTGACCAAAGTAAGCACTTCCTTTAGCAATAGCACCTATAGTAAAGTACAATTACAAATAATATGGAGCATGTATACTTACCATAAACTAGAATAGTTCAACATTCTACATACACTTTAGCATCATTATTATCCCAGTACTCATCACATACTGTACCCCATTGATTATAGCACACACTTCTACACGACCAGATGTTCTATTAAACCACCAACTAGACGATATCACTGTTAGTACAACTTTTCTGTGTAAACGACATCAAACTAAATCTCAAAATATGTTTTTTAATTTAAGCCATGAACCTGTTTTTTCGAAACATCTCCACCTACATCTTCACCATGAAACACAATTATGACTACCTAACCCTATATGAGAAAATTGTAGTAATGTTAACTCAGACCCAGAGCAACTAAGATCATCAAGCCATATTGGACCAGTCCCAGCTCAAAATAGGCACTACTATAATATGTGTAAGCTTAATGAATAAAAAAAACATAACTGAAATAAGTCTTTTGTTGGTAGATATTACCTGATGAATATCCTAGTGACGGACTCATACAACTCCCGAGCATCACTACTGTCAAGTGATCATCACACACAGTACCCCATGTATTGGTTAACACATATTTCTACTCTTCCTCGATTTGTATAGCTACTATCTGACAGTTAGCTAACAACACCCGTAGTACAACCTAATAAAACTACAATAAAATGCTTTACATGCACATGTAAAGTCAGAAATAACACTTAGTGAGTTAAAATAAACACATATACTAAAATCTATTAACTTACTTTTGCATAAAGTTCTTTGTCATTGGTGCAAATAGTGAGCATTTGGTCAACCATAAACAAGGCAACAATGGTCATGACCGAATTTCTATCTATAAGAGGTTGACATCTTTGTCTCATAAAACTACCAAATATTTAGACTTAATTATCATCATCTTTTGTATGGAACAATCTTGTTTGTATTTTACTTAATGTAGCAGTGTATAAACAACATATACTTATATATTATATAAATAAAGACATAAACTAATAAATGCTTGTTATAAAAATTTTATTAATATATTCACCTCGAGGCAAACAACTCCAGGCATCCTCACTGTGACCAAATATGTGACCCATACCGTTATGAGGCCAAGAGAAAGATGGATGTTTCATTACCAGCCATTGAATGTCATCTAATAATATTGAGCACTGCCCTGACCAAAGTAGGCTATCCCCCCTTCAGCAATAAACACCTATAGTAAAGTACAATTACATAATAATGGAGTATATATCTTACCATAACTAGAATAGTTCCATTCTACATCCACTTTAGCAAGTCGGTATCCCCGTAATCATCACATACTGTACCCCACTGATATTAGCACACACTTCCACACTCCAATGTTCTATTGGACCACCACTAACGAATATCCCATTGGACAAAAAACTTCCTCGTGTAAGGACATCAAATAAATAACAAAATCTTTATTTTTAAGCAATGAACCTTTCGAACATCTCCACCTCATCTTCATAATGGCCACAATTATGAATTCCAACCCTTTGAGAACATTTAGTAAGTTAACTAACCAACAACAAGAAATTCAAGCAATTGGACAGTCCCAGTCCCAAAATGGCATATATAAAGTTAATTTTAAATAAAAAAATATAAAAAGAAGTTTTTTATTGGTAAATTACCGATAATTCTAATGGGGACTCAACTTAGATCACTATTGTAAAAGCCACATCAAACACCAAGACCCCATTATTAAACCTATTTTATTTTGATTTTATAGTCATTTATTTAACAACCCCAGTGTAAACCCATGGAAATAAATAAAAAACATAGTAAATACTAAAAATCCCTTAATTTTTCATAAATTTTTTTGTCATTGGGCAAGAGGAGCTTTGGAGCCAAACATGGCATAATGGTCTGATGAATTATTTATTGGGTTGAAATCTTGTCTAAAAAACTTTA